>NW_023396474.1:0-24232 GCF_011125445.2 Fundulus heteroclitus
GGACTCTTTATTCTTATTCTTTCTTTTTTTTCCTTCACGGATAATGCGGCCCGAACCGTAGCGTGCCCCCCACAATATATACATCAAAAACGGTCCGGCGCGGTCTCGAGATGTGTGATACTATGTTTATGGGTTTCGAGTTACCCTGGCAACAAAATTAGCGAAAAAACCACCCCCAAAAAAACCCCATAGGAATGGAATGGAGTCGGTAGAAAGAAAGCCTCAAAAAAAGCCTCCAATGACATTTTCAATGCCTGTACTGCCTGTCGCAGGCTTTCACCTATGACACGTTTAACTTCCAGTTTGGAGATATATCTGTGACCTACTCAGAAGTGGAAAAACGGGATGGGATATCTTTTATGTCTCTCAAAGTATCCTCCAGCTTATGTCCAAAAATCAGCAAAATCATCGTAAATGGAAATCAATGACGGAATTCTCCAACCGCTAGAGTGGCCCACTCTATCTTTTTAAAGATTTCAAAAACTCGAACGAACAACTGGACCTTACTCGCTCAGATTTCACTCTATGTAGACAAAGTATACATCAAAACGTAGGTATTTTGTCAGGATTAGGAAATGTAACCCTCATTGGTGGTGTGTGGCTTTATAGATTTTTCGCAAATCACCTCAGGACCGACACAAACCCGAAACCTCCCCCATTCATTTCCTATGGAGCGGTTTGAAAAATGACGTCTAAAAAATCCAAAACATCACATGTTTTTCGCATCGTCGCTACTCCTAAACCGTTTTATGTACAGACATGAGACTTTCACACATGAATGTCCCAACCCTTCTGGCACTCAAGAAAAATGAATTTTGTGGATAACTGTTACGGTTTTTCCACAGGAACAATTTGTTCGGGAGTAGCGAATGTGCAAAATCCTGAAATCGCTTTGGAGCTGCATTTTCCCACATCATCCACTTTTTTACACTTTTTTACATCGGTGTGCCTACATCGGTGTGCCTACACCGATTTTTGTAAAAATATGAAAATGAGCTACATGGTCATCAAAAGCCTGCTGATACTCACAGTGAAAGAATTATTTTGATATCTCTTATACTTTTTTAGCCAGAGCGATTTGCTCGGGATCATTTTCAGAGGATTTCTGAAATTTCATAAAAATGTCCTTTAGATCATAATTTTTTACGCCTTTATTAAACTTTTTCCAGCAAAAACCGATAGCAAGTCTTCTTCCCCTATCCTTTACGAAATAAACACAGAAAAAATTACGTCTCTACCATTTACGGTTCCGGAGAAATCGTGCGTTGTTCGAGGCAAAGTTCTCCATTATAATCCAATAGGCAGACTTGGACACCAAGTGTCTGCACTTTTTTAGACTGGCCCGCTGCAGCTGTGTCAGTGAGTTTCCATGACGACGGAACTCTGAGGGCCAGTGGGAGACGTTCCATTGAGATAGAATGGCAACTTTCGACGCCAGCTGCAGCGGCTGTGATTAATGTAGAAATCTGAATTTCGCACAGTCACTTCCTCTTAACATTTTAAAATTTTCATGTGACTTTCAGCCATGTGTCAGTTTACTGTCCCATTTTGGATTTTACATGCTTTCCTATTGGGTCTTTGCTTCCAACAGGACCTGGCATGATGCCTAGACACGACCCACTTGGCCAATACAGCACCACCCACCTGTGGGAAATGGCACTACACACCATTTTGGTCAAATGTTGAGTTCTGGGCCCAGATGTGGTGAGGCTGAGTTGCTAAAGGAGGCCAATCTGACCAATGAACTTTGGTCACGTTTGGTGACATTAAGTATTGGCACCCCTATTTGAGGCACTTCCCAGTACAGGATTTGGACCAAACTGACAGAGTACAATCACCTGGTGATACTGAACACAACCATGTTAGCGGCTAACTGTTAGCATGTTGCTAACCGGAAGTAGCTCTAGAAAGGTCTCACCAACTTTTGCTTCCAGAGTCTGTTCTTACTTTAGAGAGAAAGCTCCACAACAAATTTGGGCTACGTGGCATAAAGCATCTCCAAGCTATCAGGTGTCAAACATCCAATGCTTTTCAATGGGGGACCAAACCCCTTATGCTCCCAATACTGCATGCCCATATATGGCGCTACAGTATAGCTCAGATGGAAAGTGCAGGCTTTGCATGCAAGAGGTCGTGGGATCGAAACCTGGCGTGGCAGACTAAGATTTTTGTATTATAATCCCCACAGTGTGTATATTAAAACATATGTGCTGATCCCATGAAGTATTTTTTTGTACCACCCGCCATTTTCAGTTACCATGGCAACGTTATAAACAACGTTTTTTCTCCCTATTTAAGGCTCATCCCAGTACAGGATTTGGACCAAACTAACAGAGTACACTCACCCAGTGATACCAAACACAACCATGTTAGCGGCTAACGGTTAGCATGTTGCTAACCGGAAGTAGCTCTAGGAAGCCTGTACAAACTTCTGCTTGACAGATTTGGTGAATTTTAGCATTTTCTCCCTTTTTAGGCACTTCTCAGTACAGGATTTCAACCAAACTAACAGAGTAACATCACCCGGTGATACTGAACACAGCCATGCTAGCGGCTAACCATTAGCATGTTGCTAACGGAAATAGCTTTAGGAAGGTCCTACCAACTGCTGCTTAGCCAGAGTTCTTCTGCCTTTACAGACAGAGAGAGGGCTGCAGCTGTCAGTGAGTCTCCATGACAACGCTGCTAGCAAGAGGCTCCTAGGAGGTCCATTGACTTAACATGGCACCTTTCAACGGCCGTTGCGGGGGCTGTGAAGACCGTAGGAAGCTGAAATTTGCAGTGTGGCTTCCTGTTGCTATTTCTGACGGTACGGTACGCACCAAGTGGCAGGCGCCTTGCTAAATTTCTTCAGAAATTTTTCTAGTTATTCTTTATTTTTCTTCCTTCACGATTAATACGGCCCAAAACTTAGCGTGCACCCCCACAATATAGGCATCAAAACCTGTGGCTCGATCTCGAGATGTGTGCTACTACTTTTATTGGGATTTCGAGTTACCATGGCAACAAAATTAGCGAAAAACCAACCCCCAAAAAACCCATGATAATCAATGGAGTCGGGTAGAAAGAAAGCCTCAAAAAAGCCTCCAAATGACCATTTTCAAAGCTGTACTGTGTCGCCATGCTTTCACCTATGAACACCGTTTAACTTCCAGTTTGTAGATATATCTGTGACCTACTCAGAAGTGAAAACGGGATGTGGATATCTTTTATCGTCTCTTCACAGTTACTCCTCAAAGCTCATGTCCAAAAATCAGCGAAATCATCGTTTACAATGAAAGTCAATGACGGAATTCTCCAACTGCTAGAGTGGGCCACTCTAGCTTTTTTAAAGATTTCAAAACTCCGAACAACTTGACCTTACTCGCTCAATTTTCACTCTACGTAGACAAATTATACATCAAAACGTAGGTATTTTTGTCAGGCTTCGGGAAATGTAACCCTCATTGGTGTGGCATTTATAGATTTTTCGCAAATCACCTCAGACCGACACAAACCCGAAACCTCCCCCATTCATTTCCTATGGAGCGGTTTTGAAAAATGACGTCTAAAAATCCAAAACATCACATGTTATCGCATCGTCGCTAGTCCTAAACCGTTTTATGTACAGACATGGGACTTTCACACATGAATGTCCCAACCCTTCTGGCACTCACAAAAAAGGAATTTTGTGGATAACTGTTACGGTTTTTTTGCAGGAACAATTTGTTCGGGAGTAGTGAATGTGCAAAATCCTAAAAACGCTTTGGAGCTGCATTTTCCCACATCAACCACTTTTTTACATCGTCGCTGTGTCTACACCGATTTTTGTACAAACATAAAAATGAGCTTCATGGTCCTCAAAAGCCTGCTGATACTCATGGTGAAAGAATTATTTTGATATCTTTTATACTTTTTGAGCTACAGCGATTTGTTCGGAACCGTTTTAAGAGGATTTCTGAAAATCCATAAAAATCTCATTTAGATCATAATTTTTTACGCCTTTATTAAACTTTTTCCAGCAAAAAACGATAGCTTTTCTTATTCCCCTATCCGTTAGGAAATAAACGCTGAAAAAATTACGTCTCTACCATTTATAGATCAGGAGATATGAAGCGTTGTTCGGGGCAAAGTTCTCCATTATAATCCAATGGGACTTATTGTGAGCAAAGTCTCTGCACTTTTGTAGACTCGCCCGCTGCAGCTGTGTCAGTGAGTTTCCATGACAACGGAACTCTGAGGGCCAGAGGAAGAAGCTCCATTGAGATACAATGGCAACTTTCATCGCTCACTGCAGCGGCTGTGATTAATCTAGAAATCTGAAATTCACACAGTCACTTCCTCTTAACATTTTAAAATTTTCATGTGACTTTCAGCCATGTGTCAGTTTTCTGTCCCATTTGGGATTTCACATGCTTTCCTATTGGGCCTTTGCTTCCAACAGGACCTGGCATGATAACCAGACACAACCCAATTGGCCAATACAGCACCACCCACCTGTGGGAAATGGCGCTACTGACAATTTTGGTCAAATGTTGAGTTCTATGCCCAGATGTGGTGAGGCTGAGTTGCTAAAGGAGGCCAATCTGACCCATGAACTTTGGTCATGTTTGGTGACATTAAGTATTGGCACCCCTATTTGAGGCACTTCCCAGTACAGGATTTGGACCAAACTGACAGAGTACAATCAGCCGGTGGTACTGAACACAACCGTGTTAGCGGCTAACGGTTAGCATGTTGCTAACCGGAAGTAGCTCTAGGAAGGTCTCACCAACTTCTGCTTCACAGAGTCTGTTCTTCACTTAGAGAGAAAGCTCCACAAAAAATTTGGGCTACGTCGCATAAAGCATCTCCAAGCTATGAGGTGTCAAACATCCAATGCTTTTCAATGGAGGACCAAACCCATTATGGGCCCAATACTGCATGCCCATATATGGAGCTACAGTATAGCTCAGAGGGAGAGTGCAGGCTTACCATGCAAGAGGTCGTGGGATCGATTCCCGGCGTGTGAGACTAAGAGTTTTGTATTATAATCCCCACATTGTGTATATTAAAACATGTGTGCTGATCCCATGAAGTATTTTTTTGTACCACCCGCCATTTTGAGTTACCATGGCAACGTTATAAACGACGTATTTTCTCCCTATTTGAGGCTCATCCCAGTACAGGATTTGGACCAAACTAACAGAGTACACTCACCCAGTGATACCATACACAACCATGTTAGCAGCTAACGGTTAGCATGTTGCTAACCGGAAGTAGCTATAAGAAGCTTGTACAAACTCCTGCTTGACAGATTTGGTGAATTTTTGGATTTTTCTCCCTTTTTAGGCACTTCTCAGTACAGGATTTCAACCAAACTAACAGAGTAACATCACCCGGTGATACTGAACACAACCATGCTAGCGGCTAACCGTTAGCATGTTGCTAACCAGAAGTAGCTTTGGGAAGGTCCTACCAACTTCTGCTTAGCCAGGGTTGTTCTGCCTTTACAGACAGAGAGGGCTGTAGGTGTCAGTGAGTCTCCATGACAACGCTGCTAGCAAGAGGCTCCTAGGAGGTCCATTGACTTAACATGGCACCTTTCAACGGCCGCTGCGGGGGCTGTGAAGACCGTAGGAAGCTGAAATTCGCAGTGTTGCTTCCTGTTGCTATTTCTGACGGTACGGTACGCACCAAGTGGCAGGCGCCTTGCTAAATTTCTTCAGAAATTTTTCTAGTTATTCTTTATTTTTCTTCCTTCACGATTAATACGGCCCAAAACGTAGCGTGCACCCCCACAATATAGGCATCAAAACCTGTGGCTCGATCTCGAGATGTGTGCTACTACTTTTATTGGGATTTCGAGTTACCATGGCAACAAAATTAGCGAAAAACCAACCCCCAAAAAACCCATGATAATCAATGGAGTCGGGTAGAAAGAAAGCCTCAAAAAAGCCTCAAAATGACCATTTTCAAAGCTGTACTGTGTCGCCATGCTTTCACCTATGAACACCGTTTAACTTCCAGTTTGTAGATATATCTGTGAACTACTCAGAAGTGAAAACAGGATGTGGATATCTTTTATCGTCTCTTCACAGTTACTCCTCAAAGCTCATGTCCAAAAATCAGCGAAATCATCGTTTACAATGAAAGTCAATGACGGAATTCTCCAACCGCTAGAGTGGGCCACTCTAGCTTTTTTAAAGATTTCAAAACTCCGAACAACTTGACCTTTCTCGCTCAATTTTCACTCTACGTAGACAAATTATACATCAAAACGTAGGTATTTTTGTCTGGATTCGGGAAATGTAACCCTCATTGGTGTGGCTTTTATAGATTTTTCGCAAATCACCTCAGACCGACACAAACCCGAAACCTCCCCCATTCATTTCCTATGGAGCGGTTTTGAAAAATGACGTCTGAAAATCCAAAACGTCACATGTTTTCGCATCGTCACTACTCCTAAACCGTTTTATGTACAGGCATGAGACTTTCACACATGAATGTCCCAACCCTTCTGGCACTCAAGAAAAATTAATTTTGTGGATAACTGTTACGGTTTTTCCACAGGAACAATTTGTTCGGGAGTAGCGAATGTGCAAAATCCTGAAATCGCTTAGGAGCTGCATTTTCCCACATCATCCACTTTTTTACATCGTCGCTGTGCCTACACCGATTTTTGTAAAAATATGAAAATGAGCTACATGGTCATCAAAAGCCTGCTGATACTCACAGTGAAAGAATTATTTTGATATCTCATACTTTTTTAGCCAGAGCGATTTGTTCGGGACCATTTTCAGAGGATTTCTGAAATTTCGTAAAAATGTCCTTTAGATCATAATTTTTTACGCCTTTATTAAACTTTTTCCAGCAAAAACCGATAGCAAGTCTTCTTCCCCTATCCGTTACGAAATAAACACAGAAAAAATTACGTCTCTACCATTTACGGTTCCGGAGAAATCGTGCGTTGTTCGAGGCAAAGTTCTCCATTATAATCCAATGGGACTTATTGTGACCAAAGTGTCTGCACTTCGGCCGCTGCAGGTGTGTGAGTGAGTTTCCATGACGACGGAACTCTGAGGGCCAGAGGAAAAAGCTCCATTGAGATACAATGGCAACTTTCATGGCTCACTGCAGCGGCTGTGATTAATGTAGAAATCTGAAATTCGCACAGTCACTTCCTCTTAACATTTTAAAATTTTCATGTGACTTTCAGCCATGTGTCACTTTTCTGTACCATTTGGGATTTCACATGCTTTCCTATTGGGCCTTTGCTTCCAACAGGACCTGGCATGATGCCCAGACACGACCCAATTGGCCAATACAGCACCAGCCACATGTGGGAAATGGCACTACACACCATTTTGGTCAAATGTTGAGTTCTGGGCCCAGATGTGGTGAGGCTGAGTTGCTAAAGGAGGCCAATCTGACCCATGAACTTTGGTCACGTTTGGTGAAATTAAGTATTGGCACCCCTATTTGAGGTACTTCCCAGTCCAGGATTTGGACCAAACTGACAGAGTACAATCACCCGCTGGTACTGAACACAACCATGCTAGCGGCTAACAGTTAGCATGTTGCTAACCGGAAGTAGCTCTAGGAAGCCTGTACAAACTTCTGCTTGACAGATTTGGTGAATTTTAGGATTTTCTCCCTTTTTAGGCACTTCTCAGTACAGGATTTCAACCAAACTAACAGAGTAACATCACCCGGTGATACTGAACACAGCCATGCTAGCGGCTAACCGTTAGCATGTTGCTAACCGGAAATAGCTTTAGGAAGGTCCTACCAACAGCTGCTTAGCCAGAGTTCTTCTGCCTTTACAGACAGAGAGGGCTGCAGCTGTCAGTGAGTCTCCATGACAACGCTGCTAGCAAGAGGCTCCTAGGAGGTCCATTGACTTAACATGGCACCTTTCAACAGCCGCTGCGAGGGCTGTGAAGACCGTAGGAACCTGAAATTCGCAGTGTTACTTCCTGTTAGTATTTTTGACGGTACGCTACGCACCAAGAGGCAGGCGCCTTGCTAAATTTCTTCAGAAATTTTCTAGTTATTCTTTATTTTTCTTCCTTCACGATTAATAGGGCCCGAACCTTAGCGTGCACCCCCACAATATAGGCATCAAAACCTGTGGCTCGATCTCGAGATGTGTGCTACTACTTTGATTGGGATTTCGAGTTACCATGGCAACAAAATTAGCGAAAAGCCAACCCCCAAAAAACCCATGATAATCAATGGAGTCGGGTAGAAAGAAAGCCTCAAAAAAGCCTCAAAATGACCATTTTCAAAGCTGTACTGTGCCGCCATGCTTTCACCTATGAACACCGTTTAACTTCCAGTTTGTAGATATATCTGTGACCTACTCAGAAGTGAAAACGGGATGTGGATATCTTTTATCGTCTTTTCACAGTTACTCCTCAAAGCTCATGTCCGAAAATCAGCGAAATCATCGTTTACAATGAAAGTCAATGACGGAATTCTCCAACCGCTAGAGTGGGCCACTCTAGCTTTTTTAAAGATTTCAAAACTCCGAACAACTTGACCTTACTCGCTCAATTTTCACTCTATGTAGACAAATTATACATCAAAACGTAGGTATTTTTGTCAGGCTTCGGGAAATGTAACCCTCATTGGTGTGGCATTTATAGATTTTTCGCAAATCACCTCAGACCGACACAAACCCGAAACCTCCCCCATTCATTTCCTATGGAGCGGTTTTGAAAAATGACGTCTAAAAATCCAAAACATCACATGTTTTCGCATCGTCGCTACTCCTAAACCGCTTTATGTACAGACATGAGACTTTCACAGATGAATGTCCCAACCCTTCTGGCACTCATAAAAAAGGAATTTTGTGGATAACTGTTACGGTTTTTCCGCAGGAACAATTTGTTCGGGAGTAGCGAATGTGCAAAATCCTGAAATCGCTTTGGAGCTGCATTTTCCCATATCATCCACTTTTTTACATTGTCGCTGTGCCTACACCGATTTTTGTAAAAATATGAAAATGAGCTACATGGTCATCAAAAGCCTGCTGATACTCATAGTGAAAGAATTATTTTGATATCTCTTATACTTTTTGAGTTACAGCGATTTGTTCGGAAGCGTTTTAAGAGGATTTCTGAAAATCCATAAAAATCCCATTTAGATCATAATTTTTTACGCCTTTATTAAACTTTTTCCAGCAAAAACCGATAGCAAGTCTTCTTCCCCTATCCTTTACGAAATAAACACAGAAAAAATTACGTCTCTACAATTTACGGTTCCGGAGAAATCGTGCGTTGTTCGAGGCAAAGTTCTCCATTATAATCCAATGGGACTTATTGTGACCAAAGTGTCTGCACTTCGGCAGCTGCAGGTGTGTGAGTGAGTTTCCATGACGACGGAACTCTGAGGGCCAGAGCTAGACGCTCCATTGAGATACAATGGCAACTTTCATCGCTCACTGCAGTGGCTGTGATTAATGTAGAAATCTGAAATTCGCACAGTCACTTCCTCTTAACATTTTAAAATTTCCATGTGACTTTCAGCCATGTGTCAGTTTTCTGTGCCATTTTGGATCAAACCACTTATGTTTCCAATAATGCATGCCCATATATGGCGCTACAGTGTAGCACAGATGGAAAGTGCAGGCTTTGCATGCAAGAGGTCGTGGGATCGATTCCTGGTATGGAAAACTTGGAGTTTTGTATTATAATCCTCACAGTGTGAATATCAAAATGTGTGCTGATCCCATGAAGTATTTTTTGTACCACCCGCCATTTTGAGTTACCATGGCAACGTTATAAATGACGTTTTTTCTCCCTATTTGAGGCACATCCCAGTACAGGATTTGGACCAAACTGACAGAGTACACTCACCCAGTGATACCATACACAACCATGTTAGCGGCTAACGGTTAGCATGTTGCTAACCGGAATTAGCTCTAGGAAGCCTGTACAAACTTCTGCTTGACAGATTTGGTGAATTTTAGGATTTTCTCCCTTTTTAGGCACTTCTCAGTACAGGATTTCAACCAAACTAACAGAGTAACATCACCCGGTGATACTGAACACAGCCATGCTAGCGGCTAACCGTTAGCATGTTGCTAACCGGAAATAGCTTTAGGAAGGTCCTACCAACAGCTGCTTAGCCAGAGTTCTTCAACCTTTACAGACAGAGAGGGCTGTAGCTGTCAGTGAGTCTCCATGACAACGCTGCTAGCAAGAGGCTCCTAGGAGGTCCATTGACTTAACATGGCACCTTTCAACAGCCGCTGCGAGGGCTGTGAAGACCGTAGGAACCTGAAATTCGCAGTGTTACTTCCTGTTGCTATTTCTGACGGTACGGTACGCACCAAGTGGCAGGCGCCTTGCTAAATTTCTTCAGAAATTTTTCTAGTTATTCTTTACTTATTCTTCCTTCACGATTAATGCGGCCCAAACCGTAGCGTGCACCCCCACAATTGAGGTATAAAAACGTGCGGCTCGGTCTCGAGATGTGTGCTACTACGTTTTTTGGGGTTTCGAGTTACCATGGCAACAAAATTAGCGAAAAACCAACCCCCAAAAAACCCATAATAATCAATGGAGTCGGGTAGAAAGAAAGCCTAAAAAAAGCCTCCAAATGACCATTTTCAACGCTGTACTGTCGTCATGCTTTCACCTACGAACACCGTTTAACTTCCAGTTTGTAGATATATCTGTGACCTACTCAGAAGTGAAAACGGGATGCGGATATCTTTTATCGTCTCTTCACAGTTACTCCTCAAAGCTCATGTCCAAAAATCAGCGAAATCATCGTTTACAATGAAAGTCAATGACGGAATTCTCCAACCGCTAGAGTGGCCCACTCTAGCTTTTTTAAAGATTTCAAAACTCCGAACAACTTGACCTTACTCGCTCAATTTTCACTCTACGTAGACCAATTATACATCAAACCGTAGGTATTTTTGTCAGGATTCGGGAAATGTAACCCTCATTGGTGTGGCATTTATAGATTTTTCGCAAATCACCTCAGAGCGACACAAACCCGAAACCTCCCTCATTCATTTCCTATGGAGCGGTTTTGAAAAATGACTTCTAAAAATCCAAAACATCACATGTTTTCGCATCGTCGCTACTCCTAAACCGTTTTATGTACAGACATGAGACTTTCACACATGAATGTCCCAACCCTTCTGGCACTCATAAAAAAGGAATTTTGTGGATAACTGTTACGGTTTTTCCGCAGGAACAATTTGTTCGGGAGTAGCGAATGTGCAAAATCCTAAAAACGCTTTGGAGCTGCATTTTCCCACATCAACCACTTTTTTACATTGTCGCTGTGTCTACACCGATTTTTGTACAAACATAAAAATGAGCTTCATGGTCCTCAAAAGCCTGCTGATACTCATGGTGAAAGAATTATTTTGATATCTCTTATACTTTTTGAGCTACAGCGATTTGTTCGGGACCGTTTTAAGAGGATTTCTGATGTTGTGCCAGTTCAGACGTGACAGAAAGCGGGCATCATATCGGGACGTAACGGACTGCGTTACCCATGATGCAATGTGGTCAAAATGGCCACCAACTCCCATCACGCAACACGGCAAAATGGCCGCCGATCAAGATAAGGTTGCTATGGTGATGGCTATAAAAGCCGATCACCCACGAAAATCTTCCTTCTTCCCTGGCTTTTAGCCAACCCGAGAAGACACGCACAGCTGATTCCGTTGGGGTGATTCCACGCCACGTGTTCGATTGCTCGCTGGACCGAGATTTTTCGACGCAACGGTTATTCCCTGCTTTATAACAGGAGGTCGACTTAAATAAGTACTTTTAAATTCCCTCTGATCAAAAGACTGAGAGACGCCGCATCTCCCAGTGATCGAAGAGGACCCCGCTTTGTCTGGCCAACAAAGCGACCGAACCCGGAGGAAGAAACGAAGGAGTTTTTTTTTTCTTTCCCGTGCCGCTGCAGCCTGTGGACAACTGCGCTCGTCGAGGCGCGTCCAGAAAGCCACACTCGGAGCGCTCCAAATCCAGCCCCGAGGCACCTCAAAGTAACAGGGTTTTTTCCCTTTTTATTTCTGTCTCACCAACAGGGTGTTTAGAAGTGCCTGGTTAGGCGTAGAACTTTGTAGGTGTTGGTTAATGCTTTTATTCCACGACGAGGTTGGAATTATTTTGCTGAACATTTTCTTTGTATGTGCATGCATTTTACAATTGATTTTGCTGTTTGATTTGTGATTCATCAATAACCCCGCCGTGGGTTACTGCTTCATTTATTTTCATCTTTTCCCCTGCTCCCCCCCCCTCTCTCTTTTCGCTCTTCTTATCGATTTAATCTTTTGTCCGAGCAAGTCGCGGGCTTTGCTTTAAACTCCCAGTTAGCTGCGCCCCTCGAAGCGAGGCATTACCCCATCAGCGTAAGCGTGGTTACGTCATTAGGACCTCCCCTCATACGTCATCGTAGCAGCCATCTTGGGAGGGTGACGTATATCTGAACTGTAGGTAGCTTAGCTGAACTAGCTTTGTGTAAGACATCAAAGCGTCCAGTGAGATTCCCGAAGCTGTTCTGTCTATCAAGGCTGATACGTGAAATGCCGGTGTTTCGAGGGCGGTGTTAAACAACTTTGAGTTAAGTTAAGATCTGCTAACCGCTCATTTTAATCCATTGTTTATTTTTGTTTGTTCTTTATTTCTACATATATATTTTTGCATGTTTTAGTTTAGTAATGAGTAAGAATTCCAAAGTTGTTTGAATCAGAGAATTACTGTAACAGGGAATTGCTTTTGTTTCAATAAAACCAACCACTGCGGAATAGACATTGTTTTGTGTTCAGTCCAATTCACAGTTACATGGTTATTCAGAAATCAGAGCTAACCTCCTTTGGAGTTAACATCTGACATTAATACAGAGACAATATCATTGGATGGTGATAAGGAATAAGGATTTAAACTCTAATTGCAGTTACATTGGGGTTCTCACAGCCTGCTGGATAAACCTGGTCGGTTAACAGTCCGACCTGATCATTTATTCCAGCATAAATGAGTTCATAACAGCAAATTAACTAATGCATTAGTGACATAAATACTTACAAGCTTATAGCTAACATCACCACCATTTGAACTATATTTGTTATAGCGGAATTTTGAGTTGAATGATTTATTATTTAAATTATAATACCAAATTATAATTAATAATAATAATAAGCATATTCAACCAGCTTATGGCATAACATAAATTGGCTTTTCCCGGTGTGGGCTGGAGTCTACTTATTGGCGTTCCTTTAGACTAAATCGAATAACCAGCAACTTATGAATTGAATGAACACAATCCATATTCCAGCATTTTGACTGCTCACCTTGCCAAAAGGGCTATTCAGTCATAATTGATTAAGGAGGTATCATTACTAAATATATACGTGTTTGTGGTGGTTTGAGGTTGTTAACCTGAGGTTTGAATATTGATTTCTGGACTGGAAGTCAGCTAGATTGAAATACACAGCAGCCAGCGTCTGCTACTTGTCAATCAGAGTCTGTGTCGTGTTCTGCTTTGAAAAGAGAGACCTTGCCTCCATCTGGTGGACGTTGTTTGTAATTGCAGCATAATTGTTTGAAAGAGGGACACGATTCCCCATCGGCTGGACATTGTGTGCAATTACGGCTCAGTCTTCCCCAAAGTGAAGGGCACCCTGCCTCCATCTGGTGGCCAGGATAGGTAGTTGCAGTCACGGTTTTAAAGACAGCTTAGATCGCTCAGTGTCACGGAGGGACAGTTTTGAAAGTCAGTTTCTTTAAACTTACCTTATGGTTACGCCCCTTTGACACTTTAATTTTATTTTATTAATTTTTCCCCAACTTATTATCATATCTTAATTTTTTTTTTCCCTTTTTGAATTTTTTTTATATTTACTTTTATTATTATTTTATTTTGAAAATTTTTCTTTTCTTTCCTCCCTTATCCCCTTCTGCTCACCATAAGTGGTCAAAATTGAGCTGTGATTTTGAAACTAAGGTTGCAATTTAGCGGTTTTTAACTGTCATTCTTTGCCACCTCTGAAGCTCCAAAACACTTTGCTATTTTCCACACATGTTTAGAGCACCTGTTCTGAAATAACTTACATCACAAACAAAGCCACAGCTTTATCACTTAATTACTGGCCGAAAGGTTAGTGGTCCATGTCACTCAAAGTTAATATTCTCAAAGTTAAACAAGCATATTAACCGTTCCTAAAACAAAGGAGTTGTAAGTCGCAGGGTTGATTTTCCCTTGCGCAGCCTAATTAAACGCACATATTTGAATCCACTTCCCGCGGTAAAGTGAGTCATAGTGCGTGTTTGCTGTTAACAGTTAAAGTGAAGCCACTTAACAGTTGTTGTTAGCAGTTGTTGTTTAGCGCTGAGCTAAATTAAAGTGTATGCGTTGTTGCTTAGTGCTAAGCTAAAATACAGCGTTGTTATTTGTTGTCTGTCGTTTAGCGCTGAGCTAAACTACAGTGTTGTTACTTGTTGTTGTTATCCATAGCTGACACAGAATGGATAGTGAAGATTCCTCAGTGTTTAGGTCTGAAGGAGCTGAAGGTCCAAACCATTCCATTGGAATGGAGGCCCAGGATGTCATTAGCTCACTGCTTAAAATGACACCGGACGAACAAACCCGTCTGAATCAGTTTAGCACAGAAGACTGTGAGAGGAGAATTCAGGAATTGGTGGAGGAGGTCCAGAGCAAACCTAAACATAGATTGGTAGCAGATGTTTTGGGTGAATTAACTGCGTTATACCACCGAAGGTTAACGCTAGAGACCAATCTGCGTAACAGAGAGGTTGAGAGGCGTGCTTTAGCTGAGGAAAGAATCAGGGAGCTAGAACAGAGAAGTGTTCAGGGCAGCTGTCATCCCACAGAGGAGCGAGAGGAGGATCGCATTAGCTTGCAGACAGAAGGATCTGAGTGTGAGAACTCCAAAGGAAAACATGGAGATCACACCTGGAGGACATTGGATGAACTGGGCCCTCAGACACCTTCTGAGCGAAGGGTAAGCGAAGGTCAGGACAGATATAGCAGTGTGATACAGAAAGAAATGCCTAAACAACTTACGGTGGCAATCAGGACTGATCCACATGATGTAAATCATGGGAAAACACCTGCTTCCCACCTGACCCCTGACACGGCTCGCTATGATCTTTTCCCCCCACCAGGGCGACGAGAGCACCGTTCCTGGGACACAGGTGAACCCCACTCCTCTGAACTGCGTCCACAGACAAGAGTTCATGACAGGGGGGGTCCCCCGGCGTCCCACGAACGGCCGCCGATGCCAGGTAGGTGGTCAGAACTGGAGCCTCCCTCCCACCATGGTTACCACAGGCAAGAGTCGTCAGGAGAGGACTCAGATGGACCAGCTCCGATCCCTGAACAGGGACTGCGGATGCGTCAACTTGAGTCCCTGGCCCGAGACATAGAGCGTTTTGATCCTAGCAATACAGAATCCACCATTGATGACTATCTCAGAGAGGTAGAGCGCTGTCTGCTAGACTTATATAGCCCTTCACCTCGAGAAAAGTTGAAGCTTATATGGAAAAACACGTCCAGAAGTGTCCATGTTTTCATAGAAAGCCTCCCTCCAGCTACACGTGACCGTTATTCAGCTCTTTGTCAGGCTTTAAGAGAAGAATATTCTGTGTTTACAGACCCAGCTTCTGCAACTCTTGGAGCTTTTGCAATTCAGCAAAAGAGAACTGAAGCACCAAAAGAGTACTACCGTCGCTTGCGGGCTGCTTACTTTCAGGGACGAAATGCTCCCGGCTTGGAGGAAGACCACACTTTCAAATCTTTGTTCCTCCATAATCTTCATGAAAGCGTGCGTTATGAGGTTACCATGCAGTGTAGAACCAAGAAACTTACCATGCAGGAAATCAGGAAATACGTGCAGGTGGCATGGGAAACACGTGTCCGGCCCAACAAAGGAGCCGATAGTGATAAAAAGGTTCTGCAGATTCAAGCCGAACCAGAAAAGAGTTTAGGTCTGGAGGGACATGAGATGCCTCCCTTCGAACCTAAAACTAGATTTGGTCCTAAGAAGCAACATGGTTTTGAGCCGCAGCAGAAGAAAGCTTCCCAGGATAGGAGAGGTCAGCATGGCAGCATGGAAGGTGAGAGGTTTCAAAAATGGCACAGGCCGGATCCAGCCCGAGACGGTAAGCAAACTGACAGGCCAGGAAAGCCGAAAAGCACACATGACAACAAAGGCTGGAACCTGCGCATGGAGGAGTCAATGAGAAAGGAGATGGAGGAGACTTTTCGCAGGTTGCTAGCCGAAACAGTGCGTCAGATCGCGCCGCAGCCGTCCCAGCCATCATCCAATCCTGTCGACCCTCCAGGTAAGCCAGGCCCAAAACCTCCGCCAGCATGACTAGGCGTGGACCAGGCTCCCCCTTCTAACAGAGTGTATCTGATTAAGTGGGGGAACCAACCGAAAAATCACCAACAACCTTCTAAGATCCCATCAGCAGGTGATCAGAAAGCCCCTTTTCTAAGGTTTCTAGGTGAGCTAAACCATCATGAAAATGCACACCGCTTATACTGCTCGACAGTTATCGGAGGATGTGTAACTGCAAATGCTCTTTTAGACACGGGTTCCGAGATCAGTCTAATGTGCTCAGATTTGTTTGATGAGGTGACCAGAGCTATGGTGTCTCTTGGGAAACCGTTCCAGGTGGAGACCTGTAACGTGGGCATCACTAGCTACACTCAGGATCAGTCATGCATCACCAAACGGGCGTGGTTAGACATCACTTTCCGTGACATGACCCTGGTGCACCCCATCTACATATGTACTTTGGACACAGAACCTTTTCTTGTGGGTCAGGACCTGTTGAACAGGTTAGCCCCACTCATTGACTGCTATCATGGTCATCTTTGGGCCCAAGTGGGGACTCCTAAGCCCCTCACTTCTGGAAGTGGACCGTCCGTCCCTATCAACCAGGTGACATGCTCCGAGGAGCCCAAAGAACTTTTAGCACCATTTCTGCCTTCCACAGAGCCGATTTCCAAATCCTCTGACACACCACTGCTTCTCAGCGATCAGAGAACTTCTCTCAGCAGCCACACATCTCTCCTCTGCTCACTTAAACACTCTGGAGTTGAACCCTATAACCCCAGAGTGGCCGAAGGTGTGCACCTGGAAAGCACATTCATGCCAGACGTGCTGCTGGCTCTTTGGTCAGAGAAATCTGCGATCAGCAGAGAGCTGTACAGCTCTCTGTGCCGTGAAAAGCCCCATCTGGCTGAAACAAAACACAGCCACTACTTGCTCTCAGCAGACTGGCCTCGCCGGCTTCTGAAAGCAACGGGGGTGTGCATACTTTATGCACAGATTGGCACAAGACAGCTCTCTCATCCTTTCAGCATTGTGGAGAATTTGCATCCTCCAGTATTTGTTGGTGCTGATCTTCTGGTACGGCTGGGTGCACAGCTGGACACTTGTAACCAGGTCCTGTGGGCCCAAGCTCACGTGACCCCAAGTTCCCTCCTGGGCACCCCTGAAGCCATGCGATCAGGGAAAACCATCCCACAGGCTTGCCAGGTGGCTAGCGAGACAAACATGCTAATACCACCACAGACTGCAGGTGTACCTATTAGATCAGCCATCCTGAAAGGACAACAAATGCAGAGCACGCAGGTTTTCTTTCAACCCCTTTCTTATTTCCAGGAATCCAACCTGGTCATCCGGGGCACACCCCTGCTTGAGCTGAACAACCGCTCAGCTTACCTGTTAGTGGAGAATCCAACCCACATGCCGATCCAAGTGGTGGCGAAGAAACCTCTTGGGGTGCTCATCGAAAGCTCTTTCCACGACTTTGAGCTGAGCATTCCCGTCATCGGAGACCTGCCCTTATCCTTGACCGGCAGACAGGACTCTCCAGACACCGTGTTTACTTTTCCTTCCAACATGATCCAAATCAGGCGACATGAAGCTCTGCCTGCTGGATCCATTTGTGGTGCAACGCTTGAAGCTGAAGGAAATCTGTTGGTGTATGCGATAGCAACCAACCCAACAGAACCAGCACCAAATCAACCAGAGAACTGGGACTCACCCACTGAGCCCTGCCCTGGTTTCGAAACAGAAATCATGCAACAGCTGGAAAAAGCTGATGCACTGACCACTGAAACAGAGGAAACAGCACTTAAGGAGCTGTTTTATGAGTTTCAGCCCATTCAGCCCAAAGATTCAAACGAACTTGGGATCACATTGACACACGTCCATGACTCACCAGTAGGAGGACACGGAAGCTGCAAAGCTAATCTGAAAACTCTCCAACAGGTGACGTCCCGGCCTTCAACGGCCCAGGACACCCAGGAGTATGTACAAGGCTGCTTAACCTGCAGCCAGTTACAACCCACACGACCGCCAGACCGAGCCCTGCTTCAGCAAAGGGGGGTTACACTTCCGTGGTCACATGTGCAGACTGACTGGATTGGTCCAGTCCCCAAATCGTCAAGAGGTAACAGACATCTTTTGACAATAACAGGCAGTTTCACAGAATGGGTCGAATGTTTGCCGGCACCGAATGACCCCGCTGTCACCACAGCAGCCCTGCTGCTAAATCACGTTTTCAGCCGGTGGGGCCTTCCCCTGTCCATCGACTCGGACAGAGGAACGCATTACACGTCAAACATTATGACCGTGCTTTTCGACATGTTGGGTGTGGAAGTTAGATTCCACATCCCCTACCGCCCACAGTCATCCGGACAGGTGGAGCGAATGAACTGCACCGTGGTCAGCATGTTAAAGGAACATGTCAGCAGCCATGACAGGGACCGGGACATAAAGCTTCCCCTGGTCCTAATGCTAATCCGCTCTACCTCACCATCCTCCACAGGGGTGACACTTTTCTAGATGATGACAGGAAGACAAAGGACACTTCCCCTGAATCTCATCTACCAGCCCGAAGACGTCAGTGTGACAACCGTCTACACTGCACACCAGTGCGTCACTGACTTAAAAGATTGTCTCCGAACGACTTTCGCGTGGCCTCGAAAGAACCTAGAAGCCCGCGTGCAAAGTCCAGAGTACACATGGGTTCATTCGAACCGAACTAAACCGTCCACCAAACTCTCCTCACAGGGAACGGAGCCTAACTCCGCCCCCGCCGAAGAGAACATTGCATAGCATTAAATAGGACAAGTGCATGTTCAATCAGGACACTTTAAACATGCACTAATAAAGCAAGTGTCCATACATAACTTCACGTCTATAATTTCACACTCAGCCATAACACCATGCAGTGCTTTGGAAACGCTCACAGAAGTGGTAAAGAATGACATGATGTATACTCAGGTTGTTAGAGATTTAATGCAGGACCTCACTCGAGAGGTTAGCTCATCCATAAATAGCCTTGCTGAAGGACGGATTCCTCCGTACCTGGTACCAATAGATTTGGTCGAAAAGGTTCTCAAATCTGCCTCTAGTGAAACACTGCAACCACCACAAACACACCTGGCGTACAGCCTAGGTAGTGCAATTCCAATATTTGTAAATCCTGACAACTTGGAGATAGGATTTATGCTAAACCTTCCCATCATTGAAAGAGCTAATGTGTATAGGTTTGAATCAGTATTGAATGTCGGTTTTTGGCAAGGTGAGACCCACGTACACCTACAAACTCCCTCAATATTGGCCTATCATGATGCTGACCCCAAACTTTATTTAGTCACTAATTTGGATTTGTGTACCAAAACCAAAGACATCCACTGGGTATGCCCAAGCAACCCATTTATCAGAGACGTTACCAATTACCTGTGTGGTCTAATGAATCTCCTGAACAAAACTGTCAGGCTAGAATGACCCTTAAAGATGCAGGTGTGGAAACCAAAATTGAGCGGGCAGGTAACCGCTGGCTCGTTAGCACCCCCAGAGGCAGAAGCCCTGTTATCCTACGAGCAGCATGACACAGTTACTAGACTAAAACTGCCCAACCAAACCATTTTCTGTTCCCCACCTCAAGGCGCTGTAGTCCACATCGGAAACATGGTTCTGCATCACCTTGACGTTGACAAATATGACTCAGAGATTGAAATAATAGATGTCTTTAAGGGATATAATTTCAGCATTGATGTCGGCATTGAAAGACAGCTTTTACTTGCAGGCACCCAGCTGATTAAATTCAGTCTCACTCCATCAGAGTTGAGCTCGGTCCCTCTGCTTCGCTTCCCCAGAGCTACAGAGTCGACCGACACTCACATTATGACCATTATTGTGGTTCTCCTTGTATTTGGATGGGCCCTCACTACCGCGATGGCGTATGCAGCATACAAGCAGATCAAACAGATGCAAACCAGGATTGACGCCCTCACCTTTGTCGCTCCCAGGTTTGTAGCACCAGCTCCTTGAAGGTCATAAGCTGATTAGACTACGAACCGCTGTCTCTTTCCTTTCCCTTTTTCCCTCTCTCCTTTCCTTGGTTCAAAGTTCAAACCTGATGACCAATGAATGTATTGACAATGGTGATTGTGAAGTTTGCATTTCTTTTTTTATTATTACTTTATTGTTGCCTTATTAGCCAATAGAAATGACTAGCTATAGCTTAGTCCTGCCCAGGCTAGGTCACTGACCCAGGCACAATGAATGCTTTGTTTTTCCTCCTCTTGGATGATGAACTGAACTGCATGAATCCCAATGGACTACTAGAAAGACTATTAGGTTGTTCCACTCATGCACAACGGATTTTCGTCACGCCAGAATGGACTTGGTTGTAGCTTTAAAGACTGTGACCAGCATCCCACTCTTCAAAGCTAAAGGGGGGTATGTTGTGCCAGTTCAGACGTGACAGAAAGCGGGCATCATATCGGGACGTAACGGACTGCGTTACCCATGATGCAATGTGGTCAAAATGGCCACCAACTCCCATCACGCAACACGGCAAAATGGCCGCCGATCAAGATAAGGTTGCTATGGTGATGGCTATAAAAGCCGATCACCCACGAAAATCTTCCTTCTTCCCTGGCTTTTAGCCAATCCGAGAAGACACGCACAGCTGATTCCGTTGGGGTGATTCCACGCCACGTGTTCGATTGCTCGCTGGACCGAGATTTTTCGACGCAACGGTTATTCCCTGCTTTATAACAGGAGGTCGACTTAAATAAGTACTTTTAAATTCCCTCTGATCAAAAGACTGAGAGACGCCGCATCTCCCAGTGATCGAAGAGGACCCCGCTTTGTCTGGCCAACAAAGCGACCGAACCCGGAGGAAGAAACGAAGGAGTTTTTTTTTTTTTTCCCGTGCCGCTGCAGCCTGTGGACAACTGCGCTCGTCGAGGCGCGTCCAGAAAGCCACACTCGGAGCGCTCCAAATCCAGCCCCAAGGCACCTCAAAGTAACGGGGTTTTTTCCCTTTTTATTTCTGTCTCACCAACAGGGTGTTTAGAAGTGCCTGGGCAGGCGTAGAACTTTGTAGGTGTTGGTTAATGCTTTTATTCCACGACGAAGTTGGAATTATTTTGCTGAACATTTTCTTTGTATGTGCATGCATTTTACAATTGATTTTGCTGTTTGATTTGTGATTCATCAATAACCCCGCCGTGGGTTACTGCTTCATTTATTTTCATCTTTTCCCCTGCTCCCCCCCCCCCTCTCTCTTTTCGCTCTTCTTATCGATTTAATCTTTTGTCCGAGCAAGTCGCGGGCTTTGCTTTAAACTCCCAGTTAGCTGCGCCCCTCGAAGCGAGGCATTACCCCATCAGCGTAAGCGTGGTTACGTCATTAGGACCTCCCCTCATACGTCATCGTAGCAGCCATCTTGGGAGGGTGACGTATATCTGAACTGTAGGTAGCTTAGCTGAACTAGCTTTGTGTAAGACATCAAAGCGTCCAGTGAGATTCCCGAAGCTGTTCTGTCTATCAAGGCTGATACGTGAAATGCCGGTGTTTCGAGGGCGGTGTTAAACAACTTTGAGTTAAGTTAAGATCTGCTAACCGCTCATTTTAATCCATTGTTTATTTTTGTTTGTTCTTTATTTCTACATATATATTTTTGCATGTTTTAGTTTAGTAATGAGTAAGAATTCCAAAGTTGTTTGAATCAGAGAATTACTGTAACAGGGAATTGCTTTTGTTTCAATAAAACCAACCACTGCGGAATAGACATTGTTTTGTGTTCAGTCCAATTCACAGTTACATGGTTATTCAGAAATCAGAGCTAACCTCCTTTGGAGTTAACATCTGACATTAATACAGAGACAATATCATTGGATGGTGATAAGGAATAAGGATTTAAACTCTAATTGCAGTTACATTGGGGTTCTCACAGCCTGCTGGATAAACCTGGTCGGTTAACAGTCCGACCTGATCATTTATTCCAGCATAAATGAGTTCATAACAGCAAATTAACTAATGCATTAGTGACATAAATACTTACAAGCTTATAGCTAACATCACCACCATTTGAACTATATTTGTTATAGCGGAATTTTGAGTTGAATGATTTATTATTTAAATTATAATACCAAATTATAATTAATAATAATAATAAGCATATTCAACCAGCTTATGGCATAACACTGAAAATCCATAAAAATCCCATTTAGATCATAATTTTTTACGCCTTTATTAAACTTTTTCCAGCAAAAAACGCTAGCTTTTCTTCTTTCCCTATCCGTTAGGAAATAAACGCTGAAAAAATTAAGTCTCTACCATTTATAGATCAGGAGATATGAAGCGTTGTTCGGGGCAAAGTTCTCCATTATAATCCAATGGGACTTATTGTGACCAAAGTGTCTGCACTTCGGTAGATTGGCCGCTGCAGGTGTGTCAGTGAGTCTCCATGACGACGGAACACTGAGGGCCAGAGGGGAACGCTCCATTGAGATACAATGGCAACTTTCATCGCTCACTGCAGTGGCTGTGATTAATGTAGAAATCTGAAATTCGCACAGTCACTTCCTCTTAACATTTTAAAATTTTCATGTGACTTTCAGCCATGTGTCAGTTTTCTGTGCCATTTTGGATTTCACATGCTTTCCTATTGGGCCTTTGCTTCTAACAGGACCTGGCATGATGCCTAGACACGACCCAATTGGCCAACACAGCACCACCCACATGTGGGAAATGGCACTACACACCATTTTGGTCAAATGTTGAGTTCTGGGCCCAGATGTGGTGAGGCTGAGTTTCTAAAGGAGGCCAATCTGTCCCATGAACTTTTGTCACGTTTGGTGACATTAAGTATTGGCACCCCTATTTGAGGCACTTCCCAGTACAGGATTTGGACCAAACTGACAGAGTACAATCCCCCGGTGATACTGAACACAACCATTTTAGCGGCTAACTGTTAGCATGTTGCTAACCGGAAGTAGCTCTATGAAGGTCTCACCAACTTCTGCTTCACAGAAACTGTTCTTACTTTAGAGAGAAAGCTCCGCCAGAAATTTGGGCTACGTGGCATAAAGCATCTCCAAGCTATGAGGTGTCAAACATCCAATGCTTTTCAATGGGGGACCAAACCCCTTATGGACCCAATAATGCATACCCATATATGGCGCTACAGTTTAGCTCAGAGGGAAAGTGCAGGCTTTGCATGCAAGAGGTCGTGGGATCGAAACCGGCGTGGCAGACTGAGATTTTTGTATTATAATCCCCACAGTGTGTATATTAAAACATATGTGCTGATCCCATGAAGTATTTTTTTGTACCACCCGCCATTTTGAGTTACCATGGCAACGTTATAAACAACGTTTTTTCTCCCTATTTAAGGCTCATCCCAGTACAGGATTTGGACCAAACTAACAGAGTACACTCACCCAGTGATACCAAACACAACCATGTTAGCGGCTAACGGTTAGCATGTTGCTAACCGGAAGTAGCTCTAGGAAGCCTGTACAAACTTCTGCTTGACAGATTTGGTGAATTTTAGCATTTTCTCCCTTTTTAGGCACTTCTCAGTACAGGATTTCAACCAAACTAACAGAGTAACATCACCCGGTGATACTGAACACAGCCATGCTAGCGGCTAACCGTTAGCATGTTGCTAACCGGAAGTAGCTATAAGAAGCTTGTACAAACTCCTGCTTCACAGATTTGGTGAATTTTAGGATTTTCTCCCTTTTTAGGCACTTCTCAGTACAGGATTTCAACCAAACTAACAGGGTAACACCACCTGGTGATACTGAACACAACCATGCTAGCGGCTAACCGTTAGCATGTTGCTAACCAGAAGTAGCTTTAGGAAGGTCCTATCAATTTCTCCTTAGCCAGGGTTCTTCTGCCTTTACAGACAGAGAGAGGGCTTCAGCTGTCAGTGAGTCTCCATGACAA
>NW_023396475.1:0-23609 GCF_011125445.2 Fundulus heteroclitus
TGTTTAGAACAAACGGCTAACCGGTAGGTCGCGCTAACCAAACATGCTATTAGCCTTGCTAACATCCGGTCTCGGACATTTCAAAATGAGTTCGTTTTAAAGCACAAAGCGTAACTGTTCTGCTCCGCCATCCTCCGATGGCGTTATAAGCTTTATTCCTGCATCAATATGGTATATTAATGCCGGTTTTCAAGGCAATTTCGGCAACTTTATGTTGTAACCTCTTAGCCACCGAGTTGCCACAGCGACCCCACGCGCCCGGAGGGAGAATCGCATTAACAAACTCGGTCGTAAGGGTTTAAATCATTTTACAGGACAAACCGGTCCTCAGAATATTATTTTAACAAATAACGTTTTGTTCAACTTGGGCTTTGCATTGTGAATAGACTGAAATACATGGCAAATGTTTTAACTCCATTCCATGTTTTTGTTAATCAGATCTGCAGTGAACCAGGATTCACTGAAGTATTCTGATTATGATCAACCACCTTTGTTTGTCTTTTGTTTGTTTTTGCATGTAAATAGTTCCTTAGCTTAGCTTCTTTTTATCTTCATTTTGCTTAGTAGTTTAGTTAAATTTCACTAGCCTAGTAGAGAGGATTTATTAATCGAAATATTGTGTTAATTCAGGTAAAGAGCATTACATAGTGATGTTCTCTGGATGTTTCATTTTATATCTGTTATTAAATTCTTGGACTTGAAAAGAAGTTGTCACTCCTTTTATTCTATGTGTGTGCAGGTTTTGCTGTTAAAAGATCGCTAGTGCTCGAATTCATCCCTTTCAACCATTGTCCTGATATCAGCTTAAGAGCTGATCATCACCAGACAATACTTAACAGACAGAGAGTTATTTATGAAACATTAAATAACCTTAAACAGTGTATAATTGCACAACAAAACTAAGAATCACAAGTGCACAGAAAAGAAAAGAGAAAACGAGAATATGACACCGAAGGCTTGAGGGATTTGATGAAATGGAGAATTTTTGACTATTCTTCCCCAACTAAAGTGTTTTGATATAATCTTCTGATTAATTCTTTCTAAAACTCACCAAATGACATGAAATTGTTAACCCACCCTTTTTCAGCCAAAACGTGTTTAAAAAAGCCAGATTGGCAACATTTTCTTCATTTTGGGATTTTAGAGATTTTTTTTGCAGCACTGTAGGAGTGGTCACAGAGCAACTGTTCAGCCTGAAGCAGATAAAATGTTTGCTCAATAAGTTTGTTCTCCCTCTCTCTCTCAATATTATATTACATCCAACTTTACTGAACATACTTTAATACAGTGAACAATGTATCTTCCTACATGTTTATGTCGCTCCATGTTTAAGGTTTGCAACAAGACAATCCTGTGAAAATCCATTAAGGTTTTTGCCGAGTTTTGCTTGAATAAAAATGCTGAAAGTTCACTGCTCCTGCTAAATATTACACTGAGCAGTGCTGTTGACCGCCCCAAGATGGCGACCCAAATGTCAGCGCCCATAGGCGATAAAGGTCATGCTGGGTCTACTCTATGTCTTTGTGTATAACCCCTTTACTTTAGTGCATTTGTGTGCTAATGGTGTGTTCTTTATTGAGTGATGACAGTCCTACATATTTAACATGAGTTAAATGCAAGAGAGGTTGAGATTTGGGCTGGTTTTCTTTTAATGGCGTTCCGCGGATGTGACATCACCATCTCATGAGCAACGCCCCTTGCCGCTAAGGTAGGACAAACAGTGTGAGAGCGCACGTAGCAACCAGCCATTACACATGCAACAGATACAACGATATGACCGACTTTTTAGCTGTTAAACTATCGCAAGAGGATGTCCCAGGCTCCCAGTTTACTGGTAGAACTGTTGACCAACATACCAACCTTCAGCTCAAACGATGGCTGGAGTGTCGAGGGCTTAGAAAGACTGGAAAACAGGCCGAGTTGATAGAATGGTAAGTGGATGTTTTTCTCCTGCTCGCCGTTCATGGCGTCATCGGCCGTTTTTTCTGTTTGTAGTCACCATCCAGGAATCGGTATAAATTGTCCGGCCCACTGAACACTTTAGTCCGGTCCGGTGGCCTAATGCATTATCATTATTCAACGGCTGTATCTCCTCGCTGCATCGACCAATCTGCACCAGATTTTTTGTGAGTCACAGGGGAGCGCTGCTGAACTCGTTCGTAAGAATCGTCCGGTGGACGGGCGGGGAAAATGCGTGACAGCATCTGCGGTGGCCAATAGGCCGGAGCGGCGCTTGGCTGCGAGGGCCGATCAACGCTGCTTGCGGCTTTAACATCCTTCATATGCGGCCTATCAGCGTACCTCGGAGTCACTGTTGCACGTTCCATAAAAACAATGTTTAAAAACCATGGTTAGGAGACGTCTTAGACTTGGAAAAAGCAGTCGTTTTACCGAGTAAAACCAAGGGTAACGTACAGCTCTTTTACAGCGAAAGAGCGGAGGACAGCGCAAGTTTGCCCTACCGCGTACCACGTGATATGACGTCATGTTCTAAAAATAGCTCGCTCGCGGAACGCCATTGAGAAAGCTTGCGGGATAGGAAGAGAAACATCTTCAAACTTCGGAAACAAGTCCAGTTTTGTTTTTCACTTTTTTTGGAACCCGTTTTCTTTACTTTGGTGCAGTTGTGCGCTAGAGGTTGACATTTTTTCGGGAATCCCGCGGGATGGGAGTCAACATTAGTAAACATCACGTGATTGGGACAATACAGGATTAAATATCAACGGAAGCGGACGGGCGCGGAAGCAAACCAATAGCAGGTACGATAAACTAGGATCGATGTCAGAAGATAAAATTAAATAAAAAATAAAAAATGTAGGACCGCCGCTGCCATTTTGTAGTTTTTTTCTAAGAAACCTAAACTATAATGCAAGTCAAAAGAACTACACGACCCAGAAGCCAACAGTGCTTCCGGTCTATGTTTTCCGCCCAGCGCTCAAAAACCAGCCATGGGGGGTTAAACCGCTAGTGGTAAACTAAACCTAGAAAAGTTGGATTTGCAAAGCAAAGTCAGAAGTAAGGACTTATCTATTAAACTCACAGAGCTTTGAGTCGCAAATAATAACCAATTTGACGAGAGCTGAATGTCATGGTGTTAACACTCAGTACCCTGCTTGTAAAACGTGTTTCCTGGACTCAACAGTGTAATAATACGGCCAATAACTTAAAACTGATTTATTATTTTATTTAGTATTATTTGTACCGTTGTTTTTTTCTGTTTTAACCCACTAACTTAACAACGTGTTAACACTTCTCTTTCACTTTTTAATAAAAGTAAAACATTTCTACTTCCATGTCTGGTCGGATAAAAATGAGACGGAGCTGACTGGACCGGCTTTTCCCGGGTCCAGTTAGCTCCGCCTCCAGCTCCGCACCACCCTCAAATTAACATAATCTAACTCTTAATTTTTGATAAAAGTTGAGAGGTCTGTCTAAAAATGTGTTTAATGTTCGATGAAATGATTGATTCTGATAGTAAACCCTAATTAGTTTGTGGATATTTTCTTGCAAACGGAAAAATACTAATATGCTTGAATGATATTCAACTTTTTCTTTTACAAAAGTGTGTTTTTGAACCATTGAGGTACATTATCTAAATTTTGAAAGTAATGCCTTAATGCACTTTTTTTTGTTAATTGAGTATAGATCTCTTGCTAGCTGCATTTTTCTTTAGTTTCCGCAATTTGAAACATAAAAGTAGGAGGAGGGCAGGAGCGGGATGGGACAGGACTTCATTTTTTACTCTGGCCTGGGATTGGGACAGGACACAATTTTTTCTGTGGGAGTGGGACGGGACAGGAGTGAAAATCTACTTCCGTGTCAGCCTCTACTGTGCGCTAACGGTGTGTTCTTTTTTGAGTGGTTACAGTCCTACAATTTTAAGATGAGTTTAAAGGGGAAGTCCGGTCAACAAGGAAAAATCAGGGTATTATTAGCTATAACTAAAACTAATACGTTTGTGGTTATTTAATGAACTTATCTTTAATCAATAAGAAAATAAAAAAATAAATTGTCGTCTGAATCACTGTGTATGGGGGCTGACATGACTGCCCAAATATGGGCAGTAAGGGGCGTTTGACATCACATCCTGCGACGTGGAAGAGCGGAAGCGGCGACAGTATTTCTCTCCGCTTTCCATGCAAAGTCAATAGGAGCCGTTCTACACAGCTGCCATCATCAATATTTTTTTCGGATTTCCAGAGGACTTCACCGCTGACATTCCCACGAGCTATTGCTGAAGCAACACTGCCCACGTACATGGCCATCGGATGTTCCAACACAACTGGTAAAAGTGGAAAAAACGTTGCTTATTTCAACACAGTCACTTCAGCGATCTCTCCTCCGCTGTGTGTGTGTGTTTGTGTCTGTGTGTGCGCTCGCTCAGCTGCAGCGCTGGTGCAAAGCTGTGCTCCGCCCAGCATGTGCTGGAATGCTCTTATATTTTAATACTTATACTATAATAATCAGCTAACTTAAGTCACTCCAGCGATCTCTCCTCCGCTGTGTGTGTGTGTGTGCTCAAAGCCGTGCTGCGCGGAGTGCGCACATACACACACACACACACACACACACACACACACACAGGCGTGTATAGATATATTCTGTAGGACCCGACTGAGTTTGCAATGGAAATAGGTGCGCTGGATTCCGTCAAAAGTCCGGTTTCTGTCAAGAAACTCTTCTAAAACATCCATATCGCTATCAGATGATGATGACTCCACAGAACTCCCATCACTGTCACTAAGTACTTCATCACTCTCTGCTTCGTACAGAACACCAGTCGTCGCCATGTTGGAAAATAGTGCGCCGTGACAAACAGAGCGTTGAAACTTGCTCAACAGCGGGTCCGCCGAGTGACGTCAAAAAATGGGAGGTGACAGTACTATTCTTGACCAAGATGGATTCCTCCAAATAAACATGATTAAATGAGAATTATTATTAATTAAAAAAAACGTATAATTTTTTGCACAGTATGTAGTAGTTTTATATTTAAAGTATTTTCAGCAGTTTGGATTCTGATTTTGACCGGACTTCTCCTTTAAGAGAGGTAGAGGTTTGGGCTGTTTTTCTTTTTTTGTTGTTGGGCAGGTTTTACGTTGTGTTCAGGCTGGAAACTTTTGTCCTTTTTAAACCGGTTCCATTTGGCTCGGCTCTACTCGGATCCACCAGCTTTCTGGGCATTTTGATTATAGTTTTTTTCATTACCAGTGTGGCTTTTTTCATCTCTACTCAAGAGTAGGGCCAATCAGAGAACAGACTGCTGTTCACTGATTGACCAAGGACAAAGAAGGTTTTCAGTGTAGAAATCAAAGGAAAAGTTCAACTTACAGTGATGTCAATAATATTAAGGACCACCAAAAATTGAGTGGGTCTATTGCTATTCTCTCAGAACAGTAGCTAGAGCTGCAGTGAGTCCCTCCCTACTTTCCTCAGCGCTGCCTCACAGGCACAGGCAGCTTCCTCATCCTGGAAAACCTCCATGTAGTCAGAGCAACGAGTGAAGAGAGGAGACCTGCTCCGTTTTCACATTGTAGATGTATAACACATGCACAAAGCTGCCTGTGTTCCCTAACTGGATTACACAGCGGGATATAAATATAATGTAAACATAGGTGTTCTGCCCTGAATATGTTTAATATGTTTAAAAGAAATTTAAAAAACTACTTTGAAATGTTAATATACCATTCTCTATTTTTATATGTATTTGCGGTGCTTTTATGTTGAAAATCTTCCGAACCGGAAGTAGGAAGTAAAAACGCAAACAAGAGAAAAGCGTGTGTGCATCGTCTCTGAGCCACAACAAGGCAGTTAATCTCTCAGAAAGCAGTGTAAGTGTTGCTCATTGTTTACGGATTTGATAAGATATGTTAATATCTTTTATGGGTATTTTGTGTATAAAAGCAACAGTAAATGTCGTGGTCTGTGTGAAAGCAGTGTGTGCGTGTTTACTTGCTAATTTGCAGCTTTTCTAGCCTGCTGTGAAAATACCTGTTGAGTTAATATTAGGCAGCTGATACTTTGATACGTTAATACTGATATTTACATGGCTGTTTAAGACATTTTCTTGTATCTTTCTTTTCTAGTTTTACACTGAATTCAAGGTAGTCAGATGCTGACTAAATGTGTAAGAAGATAATAAAGGAGCAAGCCGCTCACTTCCTGGCTCTGGAATAAGGAGTTTGGCTGGCTGTTTATCTGTGTTCACACAAGAGCAAAACACATAGAGAGAACAGTACAATAGGTTTAAGCATTCTCGTTTTTTTCTGAAACTGTTGCTACAAGCTGTGTTACTACACAGCTTGAATCACTTATTCACCTCTTCAATGTGTGTGCGTCTAATTACTATCTTTCTGGTAGAATTAGATGTATGCGGTATGTATTCGGGCTATGTATAAAATTTCCTACATTACCGAGCTGCGTCTTGGTGTATAAATGTGTGCGTGTTACTGAGAGCGACTGGGTGAATGTGGCTATAGTGTACAGGGCTTTGGGTGGTCAGCATGACTGGAAAAGATCTATATAAGTTCAGTCCATTTACCATTATCACATAAATTAATCTTATTGTGTGTTGCATTTCAATAACACTTAATGACAGCACCACACATTAATCTTATAGATTTGTCTGATTGGATGCTAATGAATCCAGTGAGTTTTGGCCTTTAGCAGCAACATTAGAAACATAAACAAACTAAAGAAATCCTTACTGTTGATAGGAGAAGCAGTTAATGGAAACCTGCTATCAGTCTCCTCCTTCACAAGGAGCTGCTCTCCTTCCTGACGGACCCCGGGTTCCTCCTGTTCCTCCTTTATGTGGAGGGGCTCTGACTCCTGCTGCTCCCCCTCAGGACTCTGTTCTTCAGGAGCCTCTTCTTTAACATCTGCAGCCAACACTGAAACACATTACATGCTTTATCAACAACTAGACCTTTACAATGTTACAACGATGTCAACAGATGAGACTGAAACTGATCAAACAGCCAAAGGCGTCATGTTGACCACCCCATCCCCATCCTATTGTAGCCATGGCAACAGTGGACAGATAGAAGCACTAATGCAATGTTTTTACAAATTTTAGAAAGAGGGAATTAGGTGTGGAAACAGTGTTTCACAATTAAACCCTCCCATAACAAAAAGCTAAACGCGTATAGGCTTAGGTCAGTATTGAATGTCAGTTTTTGGCGACTCATACATATACAAACCCCCTCAATGTTAACCTATCAAGATGCTGATAGGTTAACATTGAGGGGCTCTGCTCCCCAGCTCTGGAGCTCACTCCCTCCAGACCTCCGCAGAATGGGGTACCGCGCACGTGACGTCACCGTCTCAAGAGCAACGCCCCTTTTGCCGCTTAGGTAGGGCACACAGGAGAGAACGCACGTAGCAACCAGCTATTACAAGCGCAACAGAACCAGCGATATGACCGACTTTACAGCCGTTAAACTTTCCCAAGACGCACGGTTTACTGGTCGCACTGTCGAAGAACACACCAACCTTCAGCTGAAACGATGGCTTGAGTGTCGAGGGCTTAAAAAGACCGGAAAACGGGCCGAGTTGATGAACGGTAAGCTTTGTTTTTTTTTCCTGCGCGGCGGTCATGGCGGCGTCGGCCGTTTTTTTTGTAATCACCGTCCAGGAATCGGTATATGTTTAATGTTTGTCTCATATGAAATGTTTTTGAGTAAGCTATCCTGGTAGCAGGGTATCATGTTAGCGCCTGCTACCGTGACAGCCTATATGCGATCATGGTAGCAGGCGCTTCATTATTAACATGTCGGCCACAAAAATACTCTTACCTGTTCACTACTTGATGTCGCTGGAATTGGGTCAGGATGTTCTTCGGTTGTGCCCTTTCCTCCGACAAAATGCTTGCTACATATGTAGGCCGACCGCACCGGTGTACCCAGCGCACACATTTCTCCTTGGCACTCTTGAATTTCGGGAAAGTAATGAACAAAACATCATTCATATGCGGCCGATCAGCGTACCTCGAGTCGCTGTTGCACGTTCCATAGCAACAATGTTTAAAAACCATGGTCTTAGATTTGGGAAAAGCAGTCGTTTTAACGAGTAAAACCTAGGCTAACGCACGTCTCTTTTAAAGCAAAACAGCGGCGGGTTTGGGAGTTTGCCCCACTGCGTACCACGTGATGTGACGTCATCGTGACGTTACGTTTCTAAAAATAGCTCGCTCGCGGTACGCCATTGACTCTCTCCCTGTGTTCACCACCAGACTCAGAACCCACCTGTTCCAGCTGGCTCATCTGTAAATACACTGTTCCTGTCCCTCTTCATAACTGTTTGTTTATATTTTTCTGTTCCCTGTAGCTGTATTTTTATTGTCTGTAAAGTGACTTTCAGTGTCAAGAAAGGCACTGTTAAATAAAAAGAATTTATATTGTCAAATGTTGGACTTTCCGTCATTGTGTGTTATGCTGGAGGCTGGAGTTTATACTTCCACTATCAAAGTATTTTCTTCTTTCCTTGGTCAATATTTACTCTGATATTTTACCAGTATCTTCTACTCTTGGTATTTCTTTAGAACAAACTTCAGATTTGACTGGTTTACTCTATTTTTACCTCACTGATATTATAGTGTGTAACTGTCAGTGTGTTTGTAACAAATTATGGCAGGATTGGTCCTCCACAGAAACAAACATCTTTCTACACCAGATACACCAAAAAGTGATGTTTGGGGGAACTTTACCAGGCAGACAAACAAAAAGAACTTGATGCTGATTGTTGCTACATGCTAAACTAGCATTAGCACCTCCTATGCTACATGCTAAGCTAGCATTAGAGCCCTCTATGATACATGCTAAGCTAGCATTAGAGCCCTCTATGATACATGCTAAACTAGCATTAGCATCCCATGTGCTACATGCTAAGCTAGCTAGCTTATCATGAGCTGCAGGTTTCGCCAGTTTTCTGGGGGAAACCCTGCAACGAGTTGTGATGAAGAGGAGGAATCCATCAGCTGCTGAAAACGGCTCCTAAACTTTAGCTCCATCCACACAGTTAGCATGAAGAAGGAAATCTCCAAACCTGATGGGTGCAGCAGAACTCTGGGCTGGAAAACATCCCCCATCATTGGTGTCTCCTCTGCTGCGTCCTGCCGCTCTTTGAGCTCCTGCTTCCCTCCAGTTTCTCCGCTGTGCCTCCAGCTGCTGGACTTCTTTCCAGACTTCATCACCTGCAACTAGTGATGTTACGTTATGTGCCGAGGCTTCGAGGCGTGTGTCGAGTAATGGAGTAATTCAGGTGCGCAAAATTACGTTACTTGTAATTTGGGTGCGCACTTTTAAGAGTCATTTTAAAGAACTTGTAACATCAGGAGGTTGATCTCAGACCGGTCAGCTCCTATGATCACTGTATAGGAGCCCTTTACAGTTTTTATTTATGCATTTCCCCCCGGTTTATCCCTCGCACGCAGCGCACCATCGGGTAAAATCCTCCCACCTCACCGCCCAGAGTGCACTGAGGAGAGCAATAGAGATTTGTCTGGTCGACTGAGATGAGAAACCTGTTTCTGTGAAAGGTGATATAGGTTATAAACTGTTACTGTCTAGAATTGCATTGAGCTGAAAAGAGAGGAGACATCAGCAGCTGGATCGTGCGTAAAGACGCAGCGGGAACCTCTGTGTGCTTCAGTGTTGCTGCTGAGGGGAAAATGTGGGACCGTATAGTACTGGGCTAATCATTGGTCACAGTACCCCAATCTGTACATACTTGCACTTATTTATTTATGCACCCTGGCATCATCTGTGCCATGTGAGCGTGTCTTTTCAAAGGTTGGAGAAATAGTATCAAAAAAGAGAAATCATTTGAAACCAAAAACTGTGGAGAAATTTTTGTTTCTTAATAAAAATGCATGAAATCATCCAAGTTACACAAGCATTAGCCTATTCACTACCCCCTGCCTAGTTCCACAAGCACTTTCATTGTCCTCTGCCTGATTAAGCCCATGCCATTTTTCTAGAGTCACAGAAAAACATTATTACACAACATGCCATATCACGTCACTACTATTTTGGGAATAATTACACACAGAGAATACATTCAAACAATATTTTATTGTACACATGTGTTTACAAAATTTATGTAGACAAATGATTTCGTCCTACACCTTCTGTGAAGTCATTCCCAAGAGTCATAATAGACAAAAATGTAATGCATCACACGTGTTAAGATACAGCTGGCTGTGATTTTACACCTGGCCAGTAGGTGGTGTCGTGTGCACATGAAGCATCAAGAAATGAACCCTTTCTCGAACCAGCTGGCTCAAGTGGTTCAATGCCTCATGAGGCTTCATCTCACCATCACTAGGAAACGACGAGTTTGACGTATTTTTCTTCTTTAGATAACGTATCACAAGATCGTTTTAAGAGTAAGTTGATGGTTGATGGTATCAGATTGCTAGATCCACACAGCAAAAGCCTGAAGGGACGGAGCGAGTCTGTGACATGCTGGCCAAGTGTTCCGCACCGCGACATAAACAGCTGCCTTATAAACACGCAGGCCAGTACAGACAAGAGAGCATGGAAGCATGAAACCACTGGACGGCTACAATTACTTCATATCGGGACATAGACAGCAACCCCTGCGACCCCATGAGGGATTAAGAGGGTCAGAAAATGGATGGATGGACGTTCAGACATGTTTGTGTAACATCAGAAAGCGGAGTCGGACACAGACCGCGTCTCAGCAGGGAGGAAGACCCGCCCGGTAGGTTAAAAAAAACATTGTTCACTACGGATTATTTAGATGTTTTTGTCTTATTAAAATTGGTGGGGGTGTCGGCGACGTTGCAGCGTAAACAAGGGCGTAATGCAGCCGCTGTCTGGAGCGCATTATTGCACGAAGAAAACTAAAATGATGCGGCGTGCTGCTGCTGCAGCGCATCGACTCTGCTTCTCACGGCCCCGTCTAGCGATCGCCACCTCCACTCCGCCGCTATTTAAGTAGAACAATGACTAGTGCAAAATTAAGTTGTATTTACCGGAGATGAAGTGTAGACTGCACATTCTGTCGTAGTATGATGGCTCCCCCAGTCCATTGAGAGTGTCTGCCTGCATCCTTTTCATTGAAATTATCCATTTCTTTCTTCTTTCCTCGTCGTTCGGGAAACGACAGAAACGTACATCCGACGATTTGGAATGCCTCTCTGTGCAACAGGGAGCACAACAAGTTGTAGACATTGTTTAGATTCCAAAAATAAATTAACTAAAAATACGCTCTAAATCACCCGTTTTGTAATGATAGTAGACGGGAACAGTTCTGCTTTTGTCTATCCGTGGGACCCGGATGTAGCGCGGACGTCACATATGACATCACGCGAGAGGTTGAAGCGGTGATGTTATTCCAAACCCCGCCCCTTCTGTTTTTACTGCACTGTCAGACCACATGGAAAAAGGTCTAGTGGAAAAAGATGGGACAGAAAAGAGGGTGGAAGAAATCCGTTTAGGAAGAAAATGCCTCATGGATATTTTAGAGGTGGAAATACATCAGTGTTTGTAGAATTAAATGCTAAAATAATTAAATAAGGATAAAATGATTGGAAAAAAACATAAAATATATTTTGGTCTAAATAAATATGAAAGAACAAAAAGGATAGAGGGAAAAAACACCTGTAATAAATACACAAATTCAATTCACTTTTATTTATATATCTGCAATTCACAACATGTCATCTCAAGTCGACACGAAGTTACACAGTTACATTCAATTATTTCATACAGATTGATTAAAAAGCTTCCTATTGGAGGAAAACGAACCCGGCAGATTGAGAAAATAATTTCTTCAAGAAAAATAGATGATTAAATATGAGTGGTTTAAATAAACATGCCATAATGCAAAGAGATAAAACATGGCAGTTAAACATTGACATAGAAATATATATCAGTAGTTGATTAATTGATCAATTATTGAATAAATGTCTTATTCAGTATTTTGTTGTATTTAATGGCACACAATTTTATACTCTTGTTACTTTTTGGCCCTGTATTTATTTTATTCAGTCATTTCTTTCTGTATTTATTCAGAATTATGGCAAGATCTGTCCTCCAATGGCAACAGGCATTCTTGAATGCACTTCTGACCTCATAGAATTAAAAAACAATTCCAGCAATAACCCGAACAAATCAATAACAAAAAATCTCTTACAATTTAGATAAAAAAGTGAACTTACTCTGATGTTACAAGTTCAAAGAGGTGGTCCAAAATTATAATTTTTACAAACCCTTTGACAAACCAAGGCAATTTCCACTCCCGCTGTGTTCTTAATCTCTTAAGTTAATGGGTCTCAAAATTACTCAAAAGTAATTTAAACAATGTAAATATGTAACAATGTAAATATGTCTAGAGACAAAAACGAAATTCATAGAACTTAAGATCTAAAAAACTTGGACATAAGTGGCCACAACAGGAAGGTTAATTAAGATTTCATGTCTGACAAGGGGAAAAAACACATTTATATGGTGTATGTAAACTTTTGGTTTCAACTGTATGTGAGCACTGTCTTAATCAGTTACCGTGCACATCATTCACCTACCAAAGATAAACATTCGTGTTTCTCCTACTAAAATTATGAGGTTGTCTGTAGGGCACCCACAGACAGACCCACAATCAGAAAACACCCTTCCTAAGCTGGGGGAAAAAAATTAAGGAGGGTGGGCCTACTGGTTAGAGCAGCGTGCACAGACTAAGAACACACCGGTGCTACAGCTCTGTCTGAAAATTTTAATACAAAGAAAAAAAAGTCAAATCTAAATATGAGCTCCTAAAGAAATTTTAAACTAAGAAATGAAGACTGTTGCCTTTGATGACAACACACAAACATCTGAAAAGGAAACTACAGCTGTGCAGTTTGAGTTAATATTAATAGCAGAGCCATTTTCCCTCCTGTGTGGAGTCTCATGTGTCTGTTTAAACCCGATTTATCGATAAATCTTTATCTACATAGATCACAACAGAAAGGCTTCTGTCCTGTGTGGATTCTCATGTGTGTTTTTAAACTTGACTTTTGGCTAAATCTTTGTCCACACAGATCACAACAGAAAGGCTTCTCTCCTGTGTGGATTCTCATGTGTCTGTTTAAACCTGATTTATCGATAAATCTTTGTCTACATAGATCACAACAGAAAGGCTTCTGTCCTGTGTGGATTCTCATGTGTGTTTTTAAACTTGACTTTTGGCTAAATCTTTGTCCACACGGATCACAACAGAAAGGCTTCTGTCCTGTGTGGATTCTCATGTGTGTTTTTAAATTTGACTTTTGGCTAAATCTTTGTCCACACAGATCACAACAGAAAGGCTTCTCTCCTGTGTGGATTCTCATGTGTCTGTTTAAACCTGATTTATCGATAAATCTTTGTCTACATAGATCACAACAGAAAGGCTTCTGTCCTATGTGGATTCTCATGTGTGTTTTTAAACTTGACTTTTGGCTAAATCTTTGTCCACACGGATCACAACAGAAAGGCTTCTCTCCTGTGTGGATTCTCATGTGTCTGTTTAAACCTGATTTATCGATAAATCTTTGTCTACATAGATCACAACAGAAAGGCTTCTCTCCTGTGTGGATTCTCATGTGTGTCTTTAAAGATCCTTTTTGACTAAAGCTTTGACCACATAGATCACAACAGAAAGGCTTCTCTCCTGTGTGGATTCTCATGTGTGTGTTTAAAGCTGATTTTAGTTTAAATCTCTGTCCACATAGATCACAACAGAAAGGCTTCTCTCCTGTGTGAATTCTCATGTGTCTGTTTAAAGTTGATTTTCTAATAAATGTTTTGCCACAGTCATCACAGCTAACCTTCCCTCCAGTCTGGACTTTCCTTCGTGAGTCCACATTTTTCTTGTCTGTAGAAAATTTCTTATATCCAGAGTCTGACAAGTGTTTCAGCTCAGACAGAGGGTGGTCTACATCAATGTCCTCTTCATCCTCCTCAGTGTCTTCAGCCTCTGAAGAAGTGGAAGCATCTCCACAATCTTGTATCCTGGTGGATTCTTCTCCATCATTCTCTTCTGGAAACTCTCTGCCTTTAATCTGGTCTGGATAAAGCTGTGAGAGAAGCAGAGACTGTTCATCAGCCAGAGTCTTTATGGGTGGAGCAGAAACTGGAAACCTGATGCTTTCAAAAGCGGGGCTAAATGCAGATTCAGAGATGCAAAATACAAGCTTAGCAAGGCGGTGAAAGAGGCTAAACGACTGTATTCTGAGAAGCTGCAAAACCAGTTTTCAGCCAACGACTCTGCTTCTGTCTTGAAAGGCAGATAAACTCCAAGCCTAAAGCCCCCACTCCATGAACGACTGACAGTTAGCAAACGACCTGAACAACTTCTACTGTCGTTTTGACAGACAAAGGGACAGTCCTGCAACCACCCCCACAACACCACCCAACAGATCACCTCCACCTCCTCCTCAGTGACAACTCTTTCCATTCATGAGAGAGATGTTAACAAACTCTTTAGAAAACAGCAGGTGGATCACAGACTTCCTGTCTGACAGGAAGCAGCAGGTGAAGCTGGGAAAACATGACTCTGACCCACAGATCATCAGCACTGGTTCCCCCCAGGGCTGTGTTCTTTCTCCTCTGCTCTTCTCCCTGTACACCAACAGCTGCACCTCCAGTCATCAGACTGTCAAGCTCCTGAAGTTCTGGACGACACCACTCTCATGGGACTCATCTCTGATGGTGACGAGTCCACCTACAGGTGGGAGGCTGACCATCTGGTGACCTGGTGCAGGGAGAACAACCTGGAGCTCAACGCTGTAAAAACAGTGGAGATGGTTGTGGACTTCAGGAAGAACTCAGCCCCAGCTACCCCCATCACCCTCTGTGACTCCACCATGGACACTGTGGAGACTATCCGCTTCCTGGGAACTATCATCTCCCAGGACCTAAAGTGGGAGCTGAACATCAACTCCCTCACCAAGAAAGCCCAGCAGAGGATGGACTTCCTGAAGAAGGCAGCTGAAGAAATTCAACCTGCCAAGGACAATGATGGTGCACTTCTACTCCTCCATCATTGAGTCCATCCTCACCTCCTCCATCACCATCTGGTACGCTGGTGCCACCGCTAAGGACAACGGCAGACTGCAGCGTGTCATCATGTCTGCAGAGAAGGTGATTGGCTGCAATCTTCCATCTCTCCAGGACCTGTATGCCTCCAGGACTCTGAGGCGTGCAGGAAGATTGTGGCTGATCCCTCGCACCCCAGTCACAGACTATTTCAGACACTTCCCTCTGGCAGGAGGCTGCGCTCCATCAGGACCAGAACCTCACGCCACAAGAACAGCCTTTTCCCATCTGCTACCTTATGAACAAGGCCAAGAGTCGCCCGTGACACTGGACACTGTCTCTCTCCCCCGTTCAGGACTTACAAGCTTCTGCGGTACATTAACGCACAGTTTACTGTGTATATATCCTTTATTTTATTGTATTTTTATTTTTGTCTGCACCATCAACACCAAGTCAAATTCCTTGTAAGTGCAAACATACTTGGCAATAAACTTGATTCTGATTAATCACCTCCTTCCCATTGAGCTGCTCTCCATGCAGACTGATGTAGACTACCTCCTGTTCCTCCTTAATGTGGGGGGACTTTGGGTCATGCAGGTCGGCAGGAGGCCTGTGGTCTAAAGAAGCTTCTTCTTTAACAATCAGCTGCTGCTTAACATCTGCAGGAAACATTAAAACATTATGCATATCAGAAAGTATTATAATGTCATCTTAAACTGAGGCACATTTTAATATATATTTAGATAATTTAGTTCATCATATTTTTGATTTAACTACAACTTTTTCTAACAAATCTAACAGACCTGAAACTACTGGCTAAGGATAAGCGTAAATACAGTAAGATTGTTATTCACGCTGGCAGTAGTGACACCCGGTCACGCCGATCGGAGGTCACTAAAGTAAGTGTAGTTTCAGTGTGTAAGTTTGCTAAAACAATGTCAGACTCTCTGGTCCCCTGCCTGATCTGACCAGTGATGACATGTTTAGCCGCATGTCATCATTCAACCGCTGGTTGTCTAGGTGGTGTCCTGAAAACGACGTGGGCTACATTGATAACTGGAGAACTTTCTGGGGAAGACCTGGTCTCATCAGGAGAGATGGCATCCATCCCACTTTGGATGGTGCAGCTCTTCTTTCTAGGAATCTGGTCGGATTTATTAGTCCTCCTAAATGCTGACAACCCAGGGTCCAGACCAGGAAGCAGAGCTGTAGTTTAACACACCTCTCTGCAGCTTCTGTACTGTTGCCCACAAATTAGTATGGCCGCAGCGGAGTGTGTGTTTTACGGTTATAACAAACTATTTTCACAAAGCTTTTATACATTGATGAGATATTGATGATTGTGTTTTCTGGTTTGCTCATCAAGACAAAAATAAAGCTTAAGCTTTTTAAAATTTGATCTCATTCCATGTTCTTTAAAATGAACTTTATCTTCATTTTGATTACTAATTAATTTTCACTTACCTAGTAGAAAGGATTTGTTGATTGAAATATAGTGTTAATTCAGATAAACAGCATTCTATAGCGGTGTTCTTTGGATGTTCATGTATTTCTGTTAATAAATTCTTGAACTTGAAGGAGGGCTGTAAGTAATGATTATTTTAATAATTGATTAATTAATCCATGATTGTTACGATTACTGACAAATAACAGTTTTATTTCCACTTCTCTTTTCCAAAATAGAATATTTGGACTAAGAGCAAATAAGCAAACACAAAACAAGTTGCTACTTAGGTGTGCTGTTACAATAATATTAGGTAATAAATAATTGTGCTTCAAATAAAGAAGTTTATGTTGATTTGATTGTACTTCAATCATTTAATAGTCATTGTTGTCTATATGAACAGCGATTTTACGCTACACCACTGCAGCTGTAAAACTGGGGGTCAACTATGGCTTGGTTGACGCTCACCCTTGTGCACCATGGGGAAATAATTGGGTTTAACAATGCAACCAGGGCAGAAAACCCATTTATGACCATCAAATAAACCACCAGCCCATTTCATAGACAGTTTCAGCACAAGCTGCATTTCATGTAAATGCCACATGCTACATTTGTCCTTCTACATATTTTATTTCCAAGGACGTTCTATTATTCTATTTAATTATAGTATCAGGATTTTCTAATATTTCTTTGAAGAGTCAAAAACTGTGTTACTTTAATACTTTTTATTTCTTCTGAGGTTTTTTTTTAGAGTGTCCTTTAGGGATGCTTATGTTTTTCCTATAACTGTTTTCAATTTAGGTCTATCTCTTATTATTAATGTCTCACCAACATTTAATTTTGGTTACATAACAATAAAGACTCTTGTGTCCTGAGAAGTTAGTTTAGAGCCCTGCTCCTCTCTTCCATACAGTACCTTCAAGCCAATTTCATTAGCAAATTAAAACTTAAATCAACAAATTATTACCATCAGATGAAATTGTATTCTGACATGTCATGATCATTTATTTGATTTTCAGCTCAAGTAAACGATGCTTTTGGAATACTTTTTTTCCTTTTAATCCGATCAGGGAATTTTGCGCATGTAAACAAGCTCCTGTCATTAACCAGCCAACAAGCTAACATCCGCATTAGCAGGCTATCAGACTGACGTTAAGGAACAACTTTGGCCATGAAGGACTCCACTCAAAACTTTTTTCATCGACAAACCATGATCCAAGACTCAGGTTACAAGGCACATTTTTTGCTAGCGCTCAAATTAGCAAAGGCTAGTAAGCCTTTCTCCAAATGAATTTTTAAAAGAATGCATGGTTGAGACAGCAGGTGTCTAGTGTCCAGAGAGCAAAGACTAGTTTAAAAAAAAAAATCAGTTTATCACGCAGGACAGGGACTCACCATGTGATTGATGAAGATATATCCGGCGAGTTAAACAAAAAGGCGGAGTCCTTTAAGTTTTGTTCACTAGATGAAAATAACGATATAAGAAAGTAACAGCAATTTCCCTCTGGGATTATTAAAGTATATCTGATTCTGATATAAAAGAAACTGCTCAGTTCCTCATTTTTATCCAAGGGATTAATGACAGTTTTGAGATAGCGGAGGAGTTTTTGACTATGGAGTCCCTGAAAGGACAAACGCTGGCAGAGGATTTATATTACCGGTTGTCTGCTGTCATGTAAGGAATGAAGCTGCATCACCCATCAGCAATCTCTGTGCACCAGTAAGTACATATTACAGTTTAATCATGTCGTTAATGCAGTTGTAAAACTTGTAACCTTCATACGAACAAGGGGACTTTCACATTGTCAGTTTATTACGTTTCTGTAGGAAACTGATGCCGATCATCAGGACTTGCTTTACCACTCTGGTGTCCGCGGGTTAGTTTGGGCAAAGTGATCCAATCAGTGTGGGAGCTGAAAGAGGAGATTTGGGCATTTTGGCGTTAATGGAGGAAATCTGACCAATTTCCTGAGTTAAGGGACAAGAACTGGCTTTGCGACTTTGCTTTTGCTGTGGACATATTTTCACACATGAATGAGCTGAACTTAAAGCTACAGGGGAAGTTTATTTATATAGCATTTTTCAACTCGTATGGTGCAAAAAGTGCTTTACAAGCTAAAATATAAACAAAAAGAGGCTGAGACAAAATATATAAAATGTAAAAATGTACATGAAACTAAGAATAGAAAGATAAAAACTAAAAAGTGCATGACAGCACAATTCATAACCATTTTAACAACTGTGTAGAAGATAAAACCACAAGATAAACAAAAGTTGTCCACTGTCAAACAGCTTGGAGGGGAAAGATCAGTTTGTGCTCAACATGTGAGATCCTTCAAATACAAACTCATCTTATTCTCCGGACATATTTCAGACAAATCTTTCACTTATTTTCCCACGTTAGCCTTGCAAACAGAGGCTTCCCAAAAACTACAGCAACAAAGATCCTGAAGCAGCACTGCAGGAGCTGCAGCTGGAACTGGCTGACCTATAAAAACTTTATGCAGAATATGATGATACATGCTAAGTTAGCATTAGCACCTCCTAAGCTAGGGTGACCAGACGTCCCCGATTTCCGGGGACTGTCCCCGTTTTGGACCACCTGTCCCCGGCTAAAGCTGTCCCCGGAAATGTCCCCGATTTTACCAAGGGGGAATAAGTGTTGCGGTAACTGCGTGCGCTGCGCGCACCACTAGATGGCGGTAATGATCCTTTTGGATGTCAGATGTCATTAAAACGCAAAGAGGAAGAAGAAGAAGAAGAAGGAGAAGGAAGAAGAACGCACCACTTTTAAAACAGAAGAAGAAGAAGTGGAAATTCGTTGTTACAAGGGGAGCTGCCCTGTGTCATGGTAAGTATTTGGATCGGGCTGATCCTGTGATAAATGTTTGGTTTTTGTCCAAGTTAAAAATTATCAATAAAAAGTAAGACAAGACCACGAGTTGCTGCTCACATCAGTAAAAGACACTTGGATAAAATGTAACAGAATAATTGAAAACTCTTTGTAAGGCGCTAAACTGGTACGCTGGTTCTCCAGGGATCAACAAGGGTTCTTCTAAATATGTTTTAGAACTGATTGGAAACCTTTAGTTTATATTTCAGATAGTTGGAAGTAGAGTTATTACTAGATGTTTTGCTGATTTATGAGCATAGACTTCCAGGCTTAGGTTTAGCTTTTCTACTGCTCAGTTTGGATATAGGAAAGTTAGTCATGAAAAAATAGGAGTCAGTACCAGGAGAACTGAATGAGAAAAGATCTGCATGATCTGAGAATGATGGAGGAAGAGATAACCACCTGTTTAATGTCCATTTATTGTTGTTTTTGCTTGTAGCTCCTAATATTGTGGTAATTAGATTTGTAGTATTTAATTAGATGATATAATAATAAAAATAACAATAATTGGAAGTTTTCATGTTGTACATTCTAATGTTTTTGGAACTGATTTTAATTATATAATGTCTGTTTTAGAATAATGTAAGATTGATACGAGAGGAAGAGGATAGGAAGTCAGAAAGGAGATTAAATGGGTGGAGGAAAATAGGAACACTGATGGAAAGAACACTTGATGAGAAGAGATAAAATTTTACTTAGAGTATTATTAAAGTTCAAGTGATAAAGCGTGGACATGATTTAAGTGATGAAGTAACGTATTGAGTAATGTAGTGTGTGAAGTTTGCTATGTAAAACAGAGTGACTCAGGTTTGAGTTGAGAAGCCTAATTGTCTGAGGATATAACCTCTTTGAGTCTCTGCACTGAACATGAGTTTCACTGCACTTTCCTTGCTGTGGCAGAAAGAAGAGTCAGATTAGCTGTATTTTTTCTTGTGTCTTAAAAATGTCAGTTCTGCACATAATAAATTCTCTTCTCCTCTTATTTTATCCAGACCTCTGGATACCGTGGCTGATGGCTCTTCAGACACAGAAGGCCTTGAAGAAACCAGAGATGATCTCATGTTAGCTGACTCACTGACCGGAGTTAACTCACCTTATAGGAGCAAACAATATACTGGCACATCAACTACTACCATACACATAATGTAGTTATACACACTTTGTGTAAGTTTATACATTCTCATGCTGCACACTGGGGTCTCCAAGTCTGTGCCTTTGTTTCACCTCACATCACCAAAACCCATTTTCTTGTCCCAAACAGGCTCCATGCACAGCTCCACTTCTTCCAGAAGCTCAGCAGCTCATGATTAATCCAAGTGTGTCTGACTTCAGTAACCAGCCAGACACACCTGGATTAATCAGCTTGTCCAGTAATGAAAGACAGGAAACAAAGGAGCTGCTGAAGTTCAGGCAGTAGTGGAGCTGTGCTTATAGCCCATTATGGAAATAAATTAATCTGCTTATTTGAGATGCACAGGCCCCTGATGTGGCCAAGTGACAGTAAGAAACATGTATCATCCTTTACCTGCAGGCTTGACCTCTACTTCTTTTTGATGTTAATGCAGAAAACCTATTGCTCATAGGTATGTAGACATGAGCAGAATAAGTATTTGTTGCACTTTTTTAAAAGGTTGAGGAACTCTGTCTTCACAGAGAGCCACAGTCTAAATGTTTGTATTTACTGTTTTTTCTTTTCCTCATATCACTCTCCCCTTAGGAGGTGGCAGAGCTCTTTGGGCTACACAAAATTGAAAAACCCTGCTAACCACCCTTGACCCCTCCACTCCCACCCCCACCACTTTGCCCCAACCCAAAGACACAGTTCTAGTTTTCTATTAACACTATTTATTAATTTTATTAATCTTAGGATATACTAAAAGTGTGGAGAGGCACATTCCTGGCTTTTACACTTGATTTTTGTTGTTTAAATATTAATAAATATGTAAAAATAAATGAAACCATTACTGTCCCCGTTTCCTAATTTCGTCTTGATGAGATGTATTGATTTTTATGTACGAGCAAGAAATGTCCCCAGATTTGATTTCAGAAATCTGGTCATTTTGTCTGATAGGAAGCTGATGAATCCAGAGAGTTTTGGCCTTTAGCTGCAACACAGGACACAGAAACAAAGTAAAGCAATCCTTACTGTTGATAGGAGCAGCAGTTAATGGAAAGCCTGCTATCAGTCTCCTCCTTCACAAGGAGCTGCTCTCCTTCCTGACGGGCCCCGGGTTCCTCCTGTTCCTCCTTTATGTGGAGGGGCTCTGACTCCTGCTGCTCCCCCTCAGGACTCTGTTCTTCAGGAGCCTCTTCTTTAACATCTGCAGCCAACACTGAAACACATTACATGCTTTATCAACAACTAGATCTTTACAATGTTACAACCATGGGAAAGATTCAGTTTAGAGAAAAAGATTTGATCAGCAAAGTAGAGAAAACTGAATCTCAGGAACTGACAGTTTCACCCTAGAAATGATCACCACTAACTTTAGGGTCATTCTGTTGTGGGAATTTAATGTAATTATTCCTTTAAAACATTTAATAACAGCTAAATTGTTTAGAATATGACAGTTAAATAAATACGAGAGAAAATATTTAAGTTAAACATTGATTTATAAGTATATTTGTTATTTGAACATGTATTTGTAGCTGATTAATTGAAGAGTTATTGAGTAAAGACTTTTTATTGTTTTGTTGCATTTAATGACACAGATTTATATCGTTAGCTACTTTTTGGCCCAGTATTTATTTAAAGGTATACTATGCAACCGGGGTTGATTTTCCAGCGAGGCTGCCCCCAGAGGGCGAAAGTAAAAGTGCACTGTCGTAAATATGCTCAGCTGTTCTGGTTTCTCCGTCAAGCCAGGCGCGGTTGTTTTGAGCTTAGCAGACATGCGAACACAACGAATACAAAAGTAAAAAAAACGGCAGTACAAACAATGACTAACACAGTGAAAGTATGAACATGCACACAGAGAGAGAGAGAAACCATTCCAATGCAGTGTTTCCCCTAGGAATTTGCTTAGCGGATGACCGGCGGAGCGGGGGGAGACAAGCTTTGCGCGCATATTAAGTTATTTTATTTATTTTTTTTTGGAATGTTGGGAGGCGGTAGCGTGAGGGAAACCCTACAATGTTACTTACAATCGCATCAGCAGAAACGCGAGGTCTGCGTCGGCCTTGCAGCCTTCTCTTTCTTTTAGCTCTCGCCATTCAGAAAAAACTTGCCCGATGTTCACCCGTGTACGACTCCTCTGAGTCCAGAGCCCTTGTCCTCTTTCTTGCCTGCTCCGACATGGGCTTTCGCTGTTTTGTCGCTGGTTCCGCCATGATAACTGCACAGATATCGCCACTGCGCTAGCAACAAACATGCCTTTCACTGGGGGCGTGTAGCAGTTCTCGCCGTAAAGCAAGACCGACTCTCGCGATCTTGCACGAGATTCTGAGCCTGTGAGTGCGGGCCGAGGGCTCCTGCAGTTGCAAGTGCGGTATTTCCCCCACAGACCACCAGGGGGGCCGAGAAAACCTTTGTTCAACCTGAAATGACTCATTTTATCATCCAAAACGGTATGGAACACATTAATTAACTGAAAAATGTTGCATAGTAAGCCTTTAAGTGTGTCATTGATTTTTTTTTTTTTTTGGTATGTATTCTAAATTTTGGCAGGATTGGTCCTCCATAGTCAACAGCCAGAATTAAACATGTGACCCTCTTTCTAAACAAGATAAACCAAAAAGCGTTTTTTGGAGGAATTTTTCCAAGCACAAAGAAAAACTTGATACTTAACGGTGCTACATGTTAAACTAGCATTAGCACCTTCTAAGCTACATGCTAAGCTAGCATTAAGCACCTTCTAAGCAGAGCTGCAGGCTTAGCCAGTTTTCTGGGGGAAACCCTGCAACGAGTTCTGATGAAGAGGAGGAATCCATCAGCTGCTGAAAACGGCTCCTAAACTTTAGCTCCATCCACACAGTTAGCATGAAGAAGGACATCTCCAAACCTGATGGGTGCAGCAGAACTCTGGGCTGGAAAACATCCCCCATCATTGGTGTCTCCTCTGCTGCGTCCTGCCGCTCTTTGAGCTCCTGCTTCCCTCCAGTTTCTCCGCTGTGCCTCCAGCTGCTGGACTTCTTTCCAGACTTCATCACCTGCAGCAGCTGCTGCTCTCTTTAGCCTCACCAACACTCCGATTCTGGTCTCACAGCAACACAAGGACAAAGAACCAGGAGGATCAACGCGGCTGCGCTGCCT
>NW_023396476.1:0-23489 GCF_011125445.2 Fundulus heteroclitus
TCATTATAAATTAAGTCATTTTAAAAAGTAATGAGTGCATATGTGTTTTCAAAGCTTGAGTTACTGTTATACACGGAACATTTAGCAGGCTGCTAGCTTAGACACCTAAGGATAGCAAACAAAGTGAATGGCAATGGCAATTCATTGTGAATATTCCTGGTTCATAAAGAAATAACAATAAGACCCTACCAATTTTGAACATAAATGCAGAGAGTGGATATATGGCTTAAAATTTTTTTAACCAAATTTATCTGGCAGACACCAAAACAAAGTGGAGCACAGTAAGGTGAAGCTGTGTTGTTTTCGTAGCTTAGAAAGTGGAAGCCAGTTTCTCTTAGGACGAAAACTTTGGAGTTTCATGACCCACCCAAAGCGGCTTGTCCACGGACATTCTGAATCATTCGCTAGTATGAAAACAAACTTTATTGGTGAGATAGAAAGCCAGCTCAGCTTCTGACAATGGTGGTGATTCGGCAGCAGTAATGTGAATCCTTTGTCCGGTTATCATGCTCATATGGATCAATCCCACAGATCTTAGAGATTTTCTCGAGATAACAACCTTGAGCGCAGGGACTAGCTTGTCTGCGTACAGTCCATCGCTCTTCCCTTTAATACGGTCCATTTTCAAGCACTATGCATTCTATCCCTCCGAGCGCAGCATTCAAATCAGAAACGTAAACAAAAGCCGTTTCCCCGCAAAGTGGAGACGGCATCCCACAATGCATTGCAAACCGGGTGCCCTTTCAAGCCCCCTGAATCATTGTCGTGTAACAGGACCTAGCTTGCGACTTCATAGAATGGAAAAGCATGTTCACGTGTTATTTCTCTCTGCTTATCTCCGGATCGGTGTACCTTAAGAAGTTGCGGCAGTTGCCCGGCTGGCGGTACCCGGGGAGCGCAGGTCTGTATATGGTGACCAATAGCCACCGGGAGTCCATCTTTCGCTAGCTAATCAGACGCGCGGGTCAATCTTTTGGCGGCCAATCGTAGGGCGACGTCAATCTTTTGACGGCCAATCGTAGGGCGACGTCAATCTTTTGGCCGGCCAATAACGAGGCTACTTCAATCTTTTGGGCGGCCAATCGCTGCAGGATGCGCCACTCAATGTCCCGCCCTTAATGTATCGGCAGCTTCGGCAAGATAGTGTAGCTTTGTTGATCTGAATCCAGAGCGCGACTCGTTTGACAACTCTCGTCGATTTCGGTAAGTAATGCTTCTACTCTTGAATCATCTTTTATCATATGCGTTTCAATTAGCCCGTTTTTGCCACTAAACAATGATATTTTTACTTTATTTGGGCACTTAGTAGGAGTTTATATAAATATAACTTCTCTCATCAAATCGATCAACTGCATTTCACAGATGCATGGCTGTCTCTGGTATAGTACTGCAAAATCATTCATAAAATCTATCAAATGTCTTTTAAAAAAAGCCTGCTTGACCCTGGGAAAATATGTATATTTTTTATTTGGGTAATTATGAGGGTATATACATTTATACATTATGGGTAATTATGAGGATTTATACATGCATCATGTCTCATTGACCCTGGGAAATATGTATATTTTTTTATTTGGGTAATTATGAGGGTATATACATTTATACATTATGGGTAATTATGAGGATTATACATGCATCATGTCTCATTGACCCTGGGAAATATGTATATTTTTTTATTTGGGTAATTATGAGGGTATATACAATTTATACATTATGGGTAATTATGAGGGTTTATACATGCATCATGTCTCATTGGCCCTGGAAATACGTATATTTTTTATTTGGGTAATTATGAGGGTATATACATGCATCATGTCTCATAGAATCTGTCAAATAAATTTTTAAATGTCACAGGGAAATGTTTATAACGTTTTTTATTTGTATGCGTTTATGCCATGTTTATATAATTACAAGATGAATTAAATAGCTTTTTTGTCATTACAGAATATGTCTAAATCAAACCCCAAAAGCCACAAGGCGATGGATGACACAGAGTGGGCCTCAAGGCTTAGGTCTTTTGCTTCCTCTGGTGTTTGGCCATCACATGCAGGCAACAGACCTGCTCCAAGGCAACAAAAGTGGGTACTCCCTGTATCAGAAGGTATTTTTGTTAATAATCAAGTAGATACTGTATAATTATTTTTTACTTCAGTTTCAAAATAGTTGACAAAAACGTGAATCACATAGATTTGAGCATTAAAAACAAGAAATGATAATGTATTATGACAAAGAATAAAATTAGTAGTCAAATTCAGCTTGTGCTCTTGTTTATAGATAGAAAGTGTCCACTACAGCTGAGAGGCCAGCGGACACTTTTATCCCAACCACAAAAGTGTTTGGTGTGGGTATCATCTTCCTAAGGTAAAGTGTTTTTTTTTTTTATCTACAATTGAATATGCTGGTGAAGATTCTCGGTCATCCAGATCATGATCAATCCAGAAAAAAACCTTTGAAAACCCAAACAAAACAACTGGACTTCTATTCTAAAACTGAAGCCATTTCATCCCTCACAGAGTTAAGTGTAATAACCCTTTTAGACTCTTCCATCAGAAGAACATGAGGCTTGTTCTATCACAAGCTTGAGTTCACCTGCGCTGGTTACCAATCTTTGCCTTTAATATCAGACCATCAAAGAAAGGGGCAAGAGGTGTAAGCTGGGGTGTCTGGAGTTCACACCATGGGGTTAAGGAACAAAAGAAAAGGCAAGGGGGGGGGGGGTTACAACAAGAGGTTGGCTCACAAAGAGTGTGAGAAACATCTGTTTTTTTCCTGTGTGAAGATAAACAGTAGAACATTCTTTAATAAAAAGAAAATGATTACAATGCTTCAGCTAGAATAGAAGGCCCAGTTGTTTTTTTGCCTTTATATTGAACTACAAAGATTCATTATGCACACAGTGTAAATATTTATTTCCCATAATGTGTTCTTGGGCCATTTCTTTTTTTATTTTTTTATTTCTGGCCTAGTTATGCAACAGGTCTGTTCAACAGCAGAGGAAAAGGATTAGCAGGTAAAAAAAAGGTCATAAGGGCTAAACTTGCTTCATCACTATAAAAAGCACCTCTTAATCATTTGCATGAAATGGGCTGTCGTTGTGTCTTATATATGTGGGTTGAAGTGTGTGTGAGTTGGTGGTTTGAGGGTGCTTTGGCGCAGAATGTGCAATCGTGTTTCTGTCAGTCTGCCTCAAGCTGTGGCTACATGCGTAGCTGAAAACCACCACTGTGTAAATTAATAAAATCCCCTTACTACGGTGAAGCGCTTTGGGGGGGACTTGCTTCTAACTGTGAAACGCACTGCATAGATGGATCTCTTTCCCTAATTATAGTATTAACAATAGTATTTAGTAGTAGTAGTAGTAGTAGTAGTAGTATGTAGAAATGACATCACATGCATAAACTAGTATTCTGCTTCCTTTGAAATCACTGCTGATGTTGGCCTGCCTGATCCAGTGTGTGTGTGTGTGTGTGTGTGTGTGTGATATGCAAGTGTGTATTTGTTGTTAACATATATGTTCTGCAACAGGTGCCCACACCCTCATCTACACCCACAAGCAGTGGAGGCCAATCAAGTCAAATGAGTTCCACAGTGGTAGGTGAATTTTATTGTTCTATGTGAATGAGAACTCATAATGGCAATAACCTGTTTTGTTTTTTTGTCATTTTCCAGCTCCAGACTGCTGTTCCAATCCAACACCCCACAGCGTGCACCACATCTGGAACTCCGGCAAAAAGGCCAAAGCTCACCCTGTCTTCAGTAAATATATTTGCTCCTTTTCTAAAAATCTGTTTTAAAGTCTTGTTTTAAAGTCATCGTTTTCATATTAATGCCTTTCTTAAGTTGAAAGGTCCAGATTTGGTGGCAAGCATGTGGAGAGTGCAAAGCCAAACATAAATCTTGCACGGAAACCTTGTGTAAGCACTACTATATATGTTTATATATTTACTTTATGCTTTGAAAGTTCCTATTTTATCTAAATGTTCTTTTGTCCTTTTATTTCCAGACTAATGTAACACCTACTTGTACAAGCACAGCAGCCGATTCGTGTGAGGATCCAGTGCCAGGCCGCTCTCTTCACAACGTCTTTCAACAACAGCCACAAAGAACAGAGACCTTTATCTTGCCCCCACCTTTACCAGCTCCGAAAAGACAGAGACCGGTGGAGGAGCAAAGTTCAGCAGTGAATGCAGTTAAACATTTTTTATATATATTATCATGACATTCACATTCTACTTTTATTTTATATCTAATTTGTCCTTCTCTCTGTCTGAAGAACCCATTCCAGCCTGAGAACACTGGTGAGCTGCCACTTCTTTGGCCTAAGACCATGCCAGAGGAGGATCACCAGTGGGTTTCAACAGCCTTATTTAGAATGTCTGCCAAAGGGAAACTGGAGCTCCAGGACCATCTCCAGCTGTGGTATTTTCCCCCTCAGCCATCTCTCATTTACCACCAGCTCCCAACATCAGCCAGGTTTTTTGCTCACCCCTTACTGCTGTGGATGCGTACAGGCTGTGGAAGGTTCGGTTCCTTTGCACTGACCCTGCCTGTAAGCACACTCTGAGCAGTGGTGGTTCTTCACAGGCGGGTCCGGCAGGTGCTTGATATTGACCGTTTTTACAAACCTGGTCACAGAGACACTAATATGCTCAAAGTGCCGTCGGAGCTACCTGTCCTTGGAATAGGGAAATCTTGAGCAGCTGGACATGGCCCATCGCTCTGAGTTTAGAGTCATCCTTACCCGCCGGTATGCTGGTGCTTTTATGTGAAATATAATGATTGTTTTATTTAAAGATTTATGCATATAACACAACTGTGTTTCATATCACAGATATGCCTGTGACATCAGGGTGATACGCCTCTTGCGGGAACGAGGTCTGGGGAATGGACCGGTCCGACTCATTGGCCAGTTGAAAGAGAACCACAGTGAGGAGTGGCTGAAAAGGGTTGCGTGTTACACCCGAGCGTGTGCTGGCTTCATCAGCAAAGGTTGCCTGTTGACACCGACCTTTGAAGAGCCTCCTAAACCTGTGGCCCTTCCTAGCTATAAGTGGCTTTCAGTAGTGTACAGCCAAGATATACTTTACAGGTTGGAGGATATCAAGGCTAGTATCACCTCCACTTATGGCTCCATCTTAAAACTTGATTCAACCAGGAAGGTACATATTAATATTGTATTGTTTAATCATATAACTAGTTAAGTTTTAAATAACGTTGGTTGTCCATATAAATATTTAAATTTCTGTTTTAGATCACAAAGAAACTCTCAGGACCAGCAAAGGGCACTGCACAATGGCTGACTTCAGTTGGCAATGAGATGGGTCAAGTTCTCATCAGCGTCTTGACCGCTGGGGAGGGACCAGGTTTAGACCTGATGGCTGGTGGCTTGGTTGACAGGTATGTTAGCTGCAAAACCTTTTCAGTTACACGTCTTAAGTCAAATTATGTGTTTATTTGTATATATATATATATATATATATATATATATGTGTGTGTGTGTGTGTGTGTGTGTGTGTGTACACTAAATTTCTTCAGGTATGAGGCTGCAGGAGTGGACCCCCCTGTTGCACTCTATGTGGACTGTGGCTGCTGCAAGGAAGTGGGTGAGACCAAGTTAAAGGCCAGATTCAGTGGATGGCCTAACCTGATCGTTCGCCTTGACATCTGGCACTTTATGCGACGTCTGGCTGTGGGATGCACCACCGATGCACACCAGCTGTACCCGACATTCATGGCTCGTATGTCAGCATGTATTTTTGAGTGGGATGCTGCTGACCTTAACAAATTGAGAGAGGCAAAGAGGGCACAGCTTACAGGTCATGGCTGGACAGCTCTGACTGAGAAGCAGCTGGATCGGCAAATAACAAAAGAAGAGTTAGAGCTACACTGCAGGAGGAGAACTCGTGGAGAAGAGCAAACCATCCAGCTGTTGGATCAGCTGATCAGTGAGCTCATCAGTGACAAGGGAAAGGATGCCCTTGGTGTTCCTCTTCTGGACCCCATACGAATGCAGCATATCTGGCGTGTTCAGAAGAGGCATGTTAAGTGCATTCAGGACCCACCTGATGTAGCGCTGTACACACAGACAGGCACCATCAAGAAGGGAGGGGTCGAGCTGCAGACCCTGCGCTGTGCCAGAGGGTCAACATCTTTGGAGTCTTTCCACTGCCACTTAAATCGGTTCATTCCAGGTAAATCCAGTTTAATAATGCTCCTTAAGTTACAACAAATGCTTTGTTTTCCTGTGCTAATGATTGGTATTTATTCAAGGAAACAGTGCCAACACCTTGAACTTCCAAATCTACCTTTTGGATGGGCTACATCGCTGGAACCACAACAGGGCGGCTGCTGCTGTGGAGACAGAAACCTCTGGTTTACGCACCTACTCTGGTGAACTGGTTCATAGTGTTAACGTCGATTACGAGAGAGTTTTTGGCAAGAAGCTGGTCCCTTCTTTTACACCACCTGCAAAATATACAGGTTTCAACACTAAGTATTATGCTCATTGTCCTGTATTTAACTCTTTAATTTTTTTTGTAATCCAAAATTGGTTATGTAATTTCAGGTGAGCTGATTGGAGTGCAGTACCTACTGAGGCAGAATGACAAACCACTACAGGATATGGCACCAGATTCTGAGGAGGCAGAGACATTGCTGGAGCAAATAGAAATGCAACAGCCAGTGGAGGCTGATGAGGGCTTTGAGGAACTTGACTCTATGGAGGTCACACTAGCAGATTTGCTTTTGGACACATCCAGTAGGATCTCTTTCCTTCCTGAGCACCCCCCTATAACTCAGCTTGCTCTACCTCCTGCTGAGTCTTCTAGTTGCCAAATCAGTCACCTGCCTGAGCACCTGCCTCCATCCTCTGCTGGGCTCCAGGCCGCTCACCTGCCTCCATCCTCTGCTGGGCTCCAGGCCGCTCACCTGCCTCCATCTTCTGCTGGGCTCCAGGCCGCTCACCTGCCTCCATTCTCTGCTGGGCTCCAGGTTACTCACCTGCCTCCATCCTCTGCTGGGCTCCAGGTTACTCACCTGCCTCCATCTTCTGCTGGGCTCCAGGCCGCTCACCTGCCTCCATCCTCTGCTGGGCTCCAGGTTACTCACCTGCCTCCATCTTCTGCTGGGCTCCAGGCCGCTCACCTGCCTCCATCCTCTGCTGGGCTCCAGGCCACTCACCTGCCTCCATCCTCTGCTGGGCTCCAGGCCGCTCACCTGCCTCCATCCTCTGCTGGGCTCCAGGCCGCTCACCTGCCTCCATTCTCTGCTGGGCTCCAGGCCGCTCACCTGCCTCCATCTTCTGCTGGGCTCCAGGCCGCTCACCTGCCTCCATCCTCTGCTGGGCTCCAGGTTACTCACCTGCCTCCATCCTCTGCTGGGCTCCAGGCCGCTCACCTGCCTCCATTCTCTGCTGGGCTCCAGGCCGCTCACCTGCCTCCATCTTCTGCTGGGCTCCAGGCCGCTCACCTGCCTCCATCCTCTGCTGGGCTCCAGGTTACTCACCTGCCTCCATCCTCTGCTGGGCTCCAGGTTACTCACCTGCCTCCATCTTCTGCTGGGCTCCAGGCCGCTCACCTGCCTCCATCTTCTGCTGGGCTCCAGGCCGCTCACCTGCCTCCATCCTCTGCTGGGCTCCAGGTTACTCACCTGCCTCCATCCTCTGCTGGGCTCCAGGTTACTCACCTGCCTCCATCTTCTGCTGGGCTCCAGGCCGCTCACCTGCCTCCATCTTCTGCTGGGCTCCAGGCCGCTCACCTGCCTCCATCCTCTGCTGGGCTCCAGGTTACTCACCTGCCTCCATCCTCTGCTGGGCTCCAGGTTACTCACCTGCCTCCATCCTCTGCTGGGCTCCAGGTTACTCACCTGCCTCCATCTTCTGCTGGGCTCCAGGCCGCTCACCTGCCTCCATCCTCTGCTGGGCTCCAGGCCGCTCACCTGCCTCCATCCTCTGCTGGGCTCCAGGCCGCTCACCTGCCTCCATCTTCTGCTGGGCTCCAGGCTACTGTTTCATCCGGGTTACCTGGGCTAACTACTTCTGAACAAATTGTAAGTTAAATATCAGTGTGTTTTGAAAATTGTTCATGGTTTATCTTTTTGAGATACTTAATGCAATTTTTCTCCACAGGCTGTTGATGAACACAGTAGGGCAGGACTGGATCGGGTGGATGAGCTTGCAGAGTACCTGGTGGAACTAAGAAATGAAAAAGGCCTAACAATCTCAAACCAGCAGGCCGCCACCATTGTGGGTCTTTGGCAAAACCTGGACAGATATGATAAAGACCGGATTGTTTATGCTGCACGACACCAGAAACGGCAGCTTACAGGTCGATTTAGGTCCCCCAAAAAAAAGGCAGTTTATGCAGGCGTTGAGAGCACAAAAAGGCATGTGCTTGGTTCTTCTGGTTCTGCTGCTCAATGGCCAGATTGTAGCCGCCTAGTTGAGATGATTTTTGTCAGGTTGTGCAACATTCATGGTAGCCCCAAAAAAATTGGAAACCAGACCTTTTCAAGATGGTCATTAATTCTAAATGATTATAAAAAGATTCGACAGCTAATTTTGAATAATGGCATTATTATGCAAGACACAACCCTCCAACTTGTCACTGTAAATCAGACCACCTTAATACAGTGGCATAACAAAAGATTTAAGGCCCAAGATGTTGCCATTCTGATGCAAGGGCTGGTGCTGCCTCAGGAACGGCCCGTTGCCATTGAACCACTTCTGCCAGTTAACACTAAGCCCACACAAGTCACACCACACAAACACGAACACAGTTACAACCTGCCCCCTGACATCACTGGCCAAGCAAAAACAAAACTCAATGTCAAAGACAGAGCTGAGCTGAAAAATATTAAACCAAAACCGCCTGCACCTCACCAAAATATTATTTACATGCCACTCCAAATCCCACCAACCGCTGCAGCAGCTAGCAATTTGCCACGACTTCTGCTGCCATCCCCCACTGCACCAAACGTTATATGCCCAACATATTTTCCGGGAACCCCTACATCTACTACACAAACCCAAAACACAGCCCAAAAAGAGAAGCGCAAATACACAAGAACAGTCACATCCAACCGATGCACTAAATGTGATGAGCCACGCACCACAGAGACCGGCCATAGCCAATACAAAGGCAGGATTTACTGCCCAAACACTGAGACACTAACCAAAGAGCAGTGGCTCAGACAGATGAGAAGATAACGGAGTGAAGCTATGTTCAGTGTTTTATAAGATTTTGGTATTTTTATTTAATTATTATGCATACATACATTTATTATATATTATTTATTGTATATATACTTTATATATTATGTCTTTATACTAATTATATAATTAATATGGCTATACACTAGGACATTATGTCTACATGCTATATAATTATGTCTATACAGTATATATTATGTTTATAAACTACTAACATAATTGTTATTATATACACTGTATATATATATATATAAATAAATAAATAAATATATAAATAAATAAATATATATATAAATAAATATGTAAAAACTATATATTGTCTCTATATGCTATAATTGTCTATACACTAATTATACAATGTCTACACACTATGTGTATATACGTGATTTATTTATATATTTTATATATATATATATGTAAGAATGTTACGGGGTGTTTGTGTGTACATTGCATTGTTTTAAATAAAACAAAAAAAAATACAATAACTCATTTCATTGGCCTCTTTGTTTAGATATTTCCTGATAATGACTGTAATTTGCTCTGGAGCAAAAATACATCCAGTACGCCGATAAATCCTAATAGATTGCAGCATACTCTACATTTGATTAAATTGAGATATACAGTGCAAGAAATGCACATTGATTTTTGCTGAAATTTCCTGTTTGATAAAAGTGTTTGTGCCCAAATGTGCTTATTTTTGGAATACATTCAAGAGTTATGTTATGTGTCTCCTGCCTGGTTAACTAATTGAGTCCAAAAAAGAAATCATGTTTAGATTACATTATTTTATCAGTCTATAGATCTATGATAGTGTGTCACTTTGTGAGGTTGTAAAATTTAGCTTAAATGTTTAAAAACGTTCCACAAATTACAAAAGGCAAATTTATGTGTTTAAAGTCAACAAATTAAGCTGTTTTAGTGGCAACAAAAGTGTACCACAGCGGGATTCGAACCCACGTTTCGCGTACTTCTCTCCCCCCCCCTTCTCCCCCTCCCCCCCAATTCTTCCCCATCTTATACAGACAATTGTTCCCCAGCTTTGGCGGAGTCGGTAGAGCATGAGACTCTTAATCTCAGGGTCGTGGGTTCGAGCCCCACGTTGGGCGTATGCTCCTGATATATGCTTTCATTCTTCATCAAGGTATGGGAGACTCTTACTTCTTGAGTAAAAACCCATTTCCTTCTGTAATTCTGCTGTCACTTTGTGCAATTCTGTAATTTGAAGTGCTTGTACAATTTAGACAATGTCTTTGCATTGTGTTATAGCAAAAAGCCTATTATGGGCTTATTGTTTTTCTTTTTCTTTTTTTGATGCACACTGACAGATTTTTCAATACGGTGAACGTGGCGTGATGATGAGAACCCTTCTTTACTGCTAGACATAAACTCACATTGCCACATAAACTCACATTGCCGTATCGCAATATGTGTGTGTTCAGCGTATTTTCAGACTGGTAAATTTGAATCAAAGCTTGTTGGGCTTTTTAAGTGCTTTATAAATAAAGTCGTATTGTACTGTATTTTACTTTGAGCTTTAAGCAGGCTGCTTGTGCTAGACTAGCAAGCGGAGGCTAACAAAAAAAGTAGGAGTAAAGGAGAGCCTCTTATTCTGTCACGCTTAGGAGATTAATTTAGACATTATATCCTAAATTGTCATCCCTTCTTGGAGGTTATCTGTGATATTTCATTATAAATTAAGTCATTTTAAAAAGTAATGAGTGCATATGTGTTTTCAAAGCTTGAGTTACTGTTATACACGGAACATTTAGCAGGCTGCTAGCTTAGACACCTAAGGATAGCAAACAAAGTGAATGGCAATGGCAATTCATTGTGAATATTCCCTGGTTCATAAAGAAATAAACAATAAGACCCTACCAATTTTGAACATAAATGCAGAGTGGATATATGGCTTAAAATTATTTTAAACAAATTTATCTGGCAGACACCAAAACAGAAGTGGAGCACAGTAAGGTGAAGCTGTGTTGTTTTCGTAGCTCAGAAATGACAAGTTTTCTCTTTAGGACGAAAACTTTGGAGTTTCATGACCCACCCAAAGCGGCCTTGTCCACGGACATTTCTGAATCATTCGCTAGTATGAAAACAAACTTTATTGGTGAGATAGAAAGCAAGCTCAGCTTCTGACAATGGTGGTGATTCGGCAGCAGGTCATGTGAATCCTTTGTCCGGTTATCATGCTCATATGGATCAATCCCACAGATCTTAGAGATTTTCTCGAGATAACAAACCTTGAGCGCAGGGACTAGCTTGTCTGCGTACAGTCCATCGCTCTTCCCTTTAATACGGTCCATTTTTCAAGCACTATGCATATCTATCCCTCCGAGCGCAGCATTCAAATCAGAAACGTAAACAAAAGCCGTTTCCCCGCAAAGTGGAGACGGCATCCCACAATGCATTGCAAAATCGGGTGCCCTTTCAAGCCCCCTGAATCATTGTCGTGTAACAGGACCTAGCTTGCGACTTCATAGAATGGAAAAGCATGTTCACGTGTTATTTCTCTCTGCTTATCTCCGGATCGGTGTACCTTAAGAAGTTGCGGCAGTTGCCCGGCTAGCTCAGTCGGTAGAGCATGAGACTCTTAATCTCAGGGTCGTGGGTTCGAGCCCCACGTTGGGCGTATGCTCCTGATATATGCTTTCATTCTTCATCAAGGTATGGGAGACTCTTACTTCTTGAGTAAAAACCCATTTCCTTCTGTAATTCTGCTGTCACTTTGTGCAATTCTGTAATTTGAAGTGCTTGTACAATTTAGACAATGTCTTTGCATTGTGTTATAGCAAAAAGCCTATTATGGGCTTATTGTTTTTCTTTTTCTTTTTTTGATGCACACTGACAGATTTTTCAATACGGTGAACGTGGCGTGATGATGAGAACCCTTCTTTACTGCTAGACATAAACTCACATTGCCACATAAACTCACATTGCCGTATCGCAATATGTGTGTGTGTTCAGCGTATTTTCAGACTGGTAAATTTGAATCAAAGCTTGTTGGGCTTTTTAAGTGCTTTATAAATAAAGTCGTATTGTACTGTATTTTACGCTGAGCTTTAAGCAGGCTGCTAGTGCTAGACTAGCAAGCAGAGGCTAGCAAAAGAAAGTAGGAGTAAAGGAGAGCCTCTTATTCTGTCACGCTTAGGAGATTAATTTAGACATTATATCCTAAATTGTCATCCCTTCTTGGAGGTTATCTGTGATATTTCATTATAAATTAAGTCATTTTAAAAAGTAATGAGTGCATATGTGTTTTCAAAGCTTGAGTTACTGTTATACACGGAACATTTAGCAGGCTGCTAGCTTAGACACCTAAGGATAGCAAACAAAGTGAATGGCAATGGCAATTCATTGTGAATATTCCCTGGTTCATAAAGAAATAAACAATAAGACCCTACCAATTTTGAACATAAATGCAGAGTGGATATATGGCTTAAAATTTTTTTAAACAAATTTATCTGGCAGACACCAAAACAGAAGTGGAGCACAGTAAGGTGAAGCTGTGTTGTTTTCGTAGCTCAGAAATGACAAGTTTTCTCTTTAGGACGAAAACTTTGGAGTTTCATGACCCACCCAAAGCGGCCTTGTCCACGGACATTTCTGAATCATTCGCTAGTATGAAAACAAACTTTATTGGTGAGATAGAAAGCAAGCTCAGCTTCTGACAATGGTGGTGATTCGGCAGCAGGTCATGTGAATCCTTTGTCCGGTTATCATGCTCATATGGATCAATCCCACAGATCTTAGAGATTTTCTCGAGATAACAAACCTTGAGCGCAGGGACTAGCTTGTCTGCGTACAGTCCATCGCTCTTCCCTTTAATACGGTCCATTTTTCAAGCACTATGCATATCTATCCCTCCGAGCGCAGCATTCAAATCAGAAACGTAAACAAAAGCCGTTTCCCCGCAAAGTGGAGACGGCATCCCACAATGCATTGCAAAATCGGGTGCCCTTTCAAGCCCCCTGAATCATTGTCGTGTAACAGGACCTAGCTTGCGACTTCATAGAATGGAAAAGCATGTTCACGTGTTATTTCTCTCTGCTTATCTCCGGATCGGTGTACCTTAAGAAGTTGCGGCAGTTGCCCGGCTAGCTCAGTCGGTAGAGCATGAGACTCTTAATCTCAGGGTCGTGGGTTCAAGCCCCACGTTGGGCGTATGCTCCTGATATATGCTTTCATTCTTCATCAAGGTATGGGAGACTCTTACTTCTTGAGTAAAAACCCATTTCCTTCTGTAATTCTGCTGTCACTTTGTGCAATTCTGTAATTTGAAGTGCTTGTACAATTTAGACAATGTCTTTGCATTGTGTTATAGCAAAAAGCCTATTATGGGCTTATTGTTTTTCTTTTTCTTTTTTTGATGCACACTGACAGATTTTTCAATACGGTGAACGTGGCGTGATGATGAGAACCCTTCTTTACTGCTAGACATAAACTCACATTGCCACATAAACTCACATTGCCGTATCGCAATATGTGTGTGTTCAGCGTATTTTCAGACTGGTAAATTTGAATCAAAGCTTGTTGGGCTTTTTAAGTGCTTTATAAATAAAGTCGTATTGTACTGTATTTTACGCTGAGCTTTAAGCAGGCTGCTAGTGCTAGACTAGCAAGCAGAGGCTAGCAAAAGAAAGTAGGAGTAAAGGAGAGCCTCTTATTCTGTCACGCTTAGGAGATTAATTTAGACATTATATCCTAAATTGTCATCCCTTCTTGGAGGTTATCTGTGATATTTCATTATAAATTAAGTCATTTTAAAAAGTAATGAGTGCATATGTGTTTTCAAAGCTTAAGTTACTGTTATACACGGAACATTTAGCAGGCTGCTAGCTTAGACACCTAAGGATAGCAAACAAAGTGAATGGCAATGGCAATTCATTGTGAATATTCCCTGGTTCATAAAGAAATAAACAATAAGACCCTACCAATTTTGAACATAAATGCAGAGTGGATATATGGCTTAAAATTTTTTTAAACAAATTTATCTGGCAGACACCAAAACAGAAGTGGAGCACAGTAAGGTGAAGCTGTGTTGTTTTCGTAGCTCAGAAATGACAAGTTTTCTCTTTAGGACGAAAACTTTGGAGTTTCATGACCCACCCAAAGCGGCCTTGTCCACGGACATTTCTGAATCATTCGCTAGTATGAAAACAAACTTTATTGGTGAGATAGAAAGCAAGCTCAGCTTCTGACAATGGTGGTGATTCGGCAGCAGGTCATGTGAATCCTTTGTCCGGTTATCATGCTCATATGGATCAATCCCACAGATCTTAGAGATTTTCTCGAGATAACAAACCTTGAGCGCAGGGACTAGCTTGTCTGCGTACAGTCCATCGCTCTTCCCTTTAATACGGTCCATTTTTCAAGCACTATGCATATCTATCCCTCCGAGCGCAGCATTCAAATCAGAAACGTAAACAAAAGCCGTTTCCCCGCAAAGTGGAGACGGCATCCCACAATGCATTGCAAAATCGGGTGCCCTTTCAAGCCCCCTGAATCATTGTCGTGTAACAGGACCTAGCTTGCGACTTCATAGAATGGAAAAGCATGTTCACGTGTTATTTCTCTCTGCTTATCTCCGGATCGGTGTACCTTAAGAAGTTGCGGCAGTTGCCCGGCTAGCTCAGTCGGTAGAGCATGAGACTCTTAATCTCAGGGTCGTGGGTTCGAGCCCCACGTTGGGCGTATGCTCCTGATATATGCTTTCATTCTTCATCAAGGTATGGGAGACTCTTACTTCTTGAGTAAAAACCCATTTCCTTCTGTAATTCTGCTGTCACTTTGTGCAATTCTGTAATTTGAAGTGCTTGTACAATTTAGACAATGTCTTTGCATTGTGTTATAGCAAAAAGCCTATTATGGGCTTATTGTTTTTCTTTTTCTTTTTTTGATGCACACTGACAGATTTTTCAATACGGTGAACGTGGCGTGATGATGAGAACCCTTCTTTACTGCTAGACATAAACTCACATTGCCACATAAACTCACATTGCCGTATCGCAATATGTGTGTGTGTTCAGCGTATTTTCAGACTGGTAAATTTGAATCAAAGCTTGTTGGGCTTTTTAAGTGCTTTATAAATAAAGTCGTATTGTACTGTATTTTACGCTGAGCTTTAAGCAGGCTGCTAGTGCTAGACTAGCAAGCAGAGGCTAGCAAAAGAAAGTAGGAGTAAAGGAGAGCCTCTTATTCTGTCACGCTTAGGAGATTAATTTAGACATTATATCCTAAATTGTCATCCCTTCTTGGAGGTTATCTGTGATATTTCATTATAAATTAAGTCATTTTAAAAAGTAATGAGTGCATATGTGTTTTCAAAGCTTGAGTTACTGTTATACACGGAACATTTAGCAGGCTGCTAGCTTAGACACCTAAGGATAGCAAACAAAGTGAATGGCAATGGCAATTCATTGTGAATATTCCCTGGTTCATAAAGAAATAAACAATAAGACCCTACCAATTTTGAACATAAATGCAGAGTGGATATATGGCTTAAAATTTTTTTAAACAAATTTATCTGGCAGACACCAAAACAGAAGTGGAGCACAGTAAGGTGAAGCTGTGTTGTTTTCGTAGCTCAGAAATGACAAGTTTTCTCTTTAGGACGAAAACTTTGGAGTTTCATGACCCACCCAAAGCGGCCTTGTCCACGGACATTTCTGAATCATTCGCTAGTATGAAAACAAACTTTATTGGTGAGATAGAAAGCAAGCTCAGCTTCTGACAATGGTGGTGATTCGGCAGCAGGTCATGTGAATCCTTTGTCCGGTTATCATGCTCATATGGATCAATCCCACAGATCTTAGAGATTTTCTCGAGATAACAAACCTTGAGCGCAGGGACTAGCTTGTCTGCGTACAGTCCATCGCTCTTCCCTTTAATACGGTCCATTTTTCAAGCACTATGCATATCTATCCCTCCGAGCGCAGCATTCAAATCAGAAACGTAAACAAAAGCCGTTTCCCCGCAAAGTGGAGACGGCATCCCACAATGCATTGCAAAATCGGGTGCCCTTTCAAGCCCCCTGAATCATTGTCGTGTAACAGGACCTAGCTTGCGACTTCATAGAATGGAAAAGCATGTTCACGTGTTATTTCTCTCTGCTTATCTCCGGATCGGTGTACCTTAAGAAGTTGCGGCAGTTGCCCGGCTAGCTCAGTCGGTAGAGCATGAGACTCTTAATCTCAGGGTCGTGGGTTCGAGCCCCACGTTGGGCGTATGCTCCTGATATATGCTTTCATTCTTCATCAAGGTATGGGAGACTCTTACTTCTTGAGTAAAAACCCATTTCCTTCTGTAATTCTGCTGTCACTTTGTGCAATTCTGTAATTTGAAGTGCTTGTACAATTTAGACAATGTCTTTGCATTGTGTTATAGCAAAAAGCCTATTATGGGCTTATTGTTTTTCTTTTTCTTTTTTTGATGCACACTGACAGATTTTTCAATACGGTGAACGTGGCGTGATGATGAGAACCCTTCTTTACTGCTAGACATAAACTCACATTGCCACATAAACTCACATTGCCGTATCGCAATATGTGTGTGTTCAGCGTATTTTCAGACTGGTAAATTTGAATCAAAGCTTGTTGGGCTTTTTAAGTGCTTTATAAATAAAGTCGTATTGTACTGTATTTTACGCTGAGCTTTAAGCAGGCTGCTAGTGCTAGACTAGCAAGCAGAGGCTAGCAAAAGAAAGTAGGAGTAAAGGAGAGCCTCTTATTCTGTCACGCTTAGGAGATTAATTTAGACATTATATCCTAAATTGTCATCCCTTCTTGGAGGTTATCTGTGATATTTCATTATAAATTAAGTCATTTTAAAAAGTAATGAGTGCATATGTGTTTTCAAAGCTTAAGTTACTGTTATACACGGAACATTTAGCAGGCTGCTAGCTTAGACACCTAAGGATAGCAAACAAAGTGAATGGCAATGGCAATTCATTGTGAATATTCCCTGGTTCATAAAGAAATAAACAATAAGACCCTACCAATTTTGAACATAAATGCAGAGTGGATATATGGCTTAAAATTTTTTTAAACAAATTTATCTGGCAGACACCAAAACAGAAGTGGAGCACAGTAAGGTGAAGCTGTGTTGTTTTCGTAGCTCAGAAATGACAAGTTTTCTCTTTAGGACGAAAACTTTGGAGTTTCATGACCCACCCAAAGCGGCCTTGTCCACGGACATTTCTGAATCATTCGCTAGTATGAAACAAACTTTATTGGTGAGATAGAAAGCAAGCTCAGCTTCTGACAATGGTGGTGATTCGGCAGCAGGTCATGTGAATCCTTTGTCCGGTTATCATGCTCATATGGATCAATCCCACAGATCTTAGAGATTTTCTCGAGATAACAAACCTTGAGCGCAGGGACTAGCTTGTCTGCGTACAGTCCATCGCTCTTCCCTTTAATACGGTCCATTTTTCAAGCACTTTGCATATCTATCCCTCCGAGCGCAGCATTCAAATCAGAAACGTAAACAAAAGCCGTTTCCCCGCAAAGTGGAGACGGCATCCCACAATGCATTGCAAAATCGGGTGCCCTTTCAAGCCCCCTGAATCATTGTCGTGTAACAGGACCTAGCTTGCGACTTTATAGAATGGAAAAGCATGTTCACGTGTTATTTCTCTCTGCTTATCTCCGGATCGGTGTACCTTAAGAAGTTGCGGAAGTTGCCCGGCTAGCTCAGTCGGTAGAGCATGAGACTCTTAATCTCAGGGTCGTGGGTTCGAGCCCCACGTTGGGCGTATGCTCCTGATATATGCTTTCATTCTTCATCAAGGTATGGGAGACTCTTACTTCTTGAGTAAAAACCCATTTCCTTCTGTAATTCTGCTGTCACTTTGTGCAATTCTGTAATTTGAAGTGCTTGTACAATTTAGACAATGTCTTTGCATTGTGTTATAGCAAAAAGCCTATTATGGGCTTATTGTTTTTCTTTTTCTTTTTTTGATGCACACTGACAGATTTTTCAATACGGTGAACGTGGCGTGATGATGAGAACCCTTCTTTACTGCTAGACATAAACTCACATTGCCACATAAACTCACATTGCCGTATCGCAATATGTGTGTGTTCAGCGTATTTTCAGACTGGTAAATTTGAATCAAAGCTTGTTGGGCTTTTTAAGTGCTTTATAAATAAAGTCGTATTGTACTGTATTTTACGCTGAGCTTTAAGCAGGCTGCTAGTGCTAGACTAGCAAGCAGAGGCTAGCAAAAGAAAGTAGGAGTAAAGGAGAGCCTCTTATTCTGTCACGCTTAGGAGATTAATTTAGACATTATATCCTAAATTGTCATCCCTTCTTGGAGGTTATCTGTGATATTTCATTATAAATTAAGTCATTTTAAAAGTAATGAGTGCATATGTGTTTTCAAAGCTTAAGTTACTGTTATACACGGAACATTTAGCAGGCTGCTAGCTTAGACACCTAAGGATAGCAAACAAAGTGAATGGCAATGGCAATTCATTGTGAATATTCCCTGGTTCATAAAGAAATAAACAATAAGACCCTACCAATTTTGAACATAATGCAGAGTGGATATATGGCTTAAAATTTTTTTAAACAAATTTATCTGGCAGACACCAAAACAGAAGTGGAGCACAGTAAGGTGAAGCTGTGTTGTTTTCGTAGCTCAGAAATGACAAGTTTTCTCTTTAGGACGAAAACTTTGGAGTTTCATGACCCACCCAAAGCGGCCTTGTCCACGGACATTTCTGAATCATTCGCTAGTATGAAAACAAACTTTATTGGTGAGATAGAAAGCAAGCTCAGCTTCTGACAATGGTGGTGATTCGGCAGCAGGTCATGTGAATCCTTTGTCCGGTTATCATGCTCATATGGATCAATCCCACAGATCTTAGAGATTTTCTCGAGATAACAAACCTTGAGCGCAGGGACTAGCTTGTCTGCGTACAGTCCATCGCTCTTCCCTTTAATACGGTCCATTTTTCAAGCACTTTGCATATCTATCCCTCCGAGCGCAGCATTCAAATCAGAAACGTAAACAAAAGCCGTTTCCCCGCAAAGTGGAGACGGCATCCCACAATGCATTGCAAATCGGGTGCCCTTTCAAGCCCCCTGAATCATTGTCGTGTAACAGGACCTAGCTTGCGACTTCATAGAATGGAAAAGCATGTTCACGTGTTATTTCTCTCTGCTTATCTCCGGATCGGTGTACCTTAAGAAGTTGCGGAAGTTGCCCGGCTAGCTCAGTCGGTAGAGCATGAGACTCTTAATCTCATGGTCGTGGGTTCGAGCCCCACGTTGGGCGTATGCTCTTTATATAAGCTATCATTCTTCATCAAGGTATGGGAGACTCTTACTTCTTGAGTAAAAACCAATTTCCTTCTGTAATTCTGCTGTCACTTTGTGCAATTCTGTAATTTGAAGTGCTTGTACAATTTAGACACTGTCTTTGCATTGTGTTATAGCAAAAAGCCTATTATGGGCTTATTGTTTTTTCTTTTTCTTTTTTTGATGCACACTGACAGATTTTTCAATACGGTGAACGTGGCGTGATGATGAGAACCCTTCTTTACTGCTAGACATAAACTCACATTGCCACATAAACTCACATTGCCGTATCGAATATGTGTGTGTTCAGCGTATTTTCAGACTGGTAAATTTGAATCAAAGCTTGGTGGGCTTTTAAGTGCTTTATAAATAAGTCGTATTGTACTGTATTTTACGCTGAGCTTTAAGCAGGCTGCTAGTGCTAGACTAGCAAGCAGAGGCTAGCAAAAGAAAGTAGGAGTAAAGGAGAGCCTCTTATTCTGTCACGCTTAGGAGATTAATTTAGACATTATATCCTAAATTGTCATCCCTTCTTGGAGGTTATCTGTGATATTTCATTATAAATTAAGTCATTTTAAAAAGTAATGAGTGCATATGTGTTTTCAAAGCTTAAGTTACTGTTATACACGGAACATTTAGCAGGCTGCTAGCTTAGACACCTAAGGATAGCAAACAAAGTGAATGGCAATGGCAATTCATTGTGAATATTCCCTGGTTCATAAAGAAATAAACAATAAGACCCTACCAATTTTGAACATAAATGCAGAGTGGATATATGGCTTAAAATTTTTTTAAACAAATTTATCTGGCAGACACCAAAAACAGAAGTGGAGCACAGTAAGGTGAAGCTGTGTTGTTTTCGTAGCTCAGAAATGACAAGTTTTCTCTTTAGGACGAAAACTTTGGAGTTTCATGACCCACCCAAAGCGGCCTTGTCCACGGACATTCTGAATCATTCGCTAGTATGAAAACAAACTTTATTGGTGAGATAGAAAGCAAGCTCAGCTTCTGACAATGGTGGTGATTCGGCAGCAGGTCATGTGAATCCTTTGTCCGGTTATCATGCTCATATGGATCAATCCCACAGATCTTAGAGATTTTTCTCGAGATAACAAACCTTGAGCGCAGGGACTAGCTTGTCTGCGTACAGTCCATCGCTCTTCCCTTTAATACGGTCCATTTTTCAAGCACTATGCATATCTATCCCTCCAAGCGCAGCATTCAATCAGAAAACGTAAACAAAAGCCGTTTCCCCTGCAAAGTGGAGACGGCATCCCCACAATGCATTGCAAAATCGGGTGCCCTTTCAAGCCCCCTGAATCATTGTCGTGTAACAGGACCTAGCTTGCGACTTTTATAGAATGGAAAAGCATGTTCACGTGTTATTTCTCTCTGCTTATCTCCGGATCGGTGTACCTTAAGAAGTTGTGGCAGTTGCCCGGCTAGCTCAGTCGGTAGAGCATGAGACTCTTAATCTCAGGGTCGTGGGTTCGAGCCCCACGTTGGGCGTATGCTCTTTATATAAGCTATCATTCTTCATCAAGGTATGGGAGACTCTACTTCTTGAGTAAAAACCCATTTCCTTCTGTAATTCTGCTGTCACTTTGTGCAATTCTGTAATTTGAAGTGCTTGTACAATTTAGACAATGTCTTTGCATTGTGTTATAGCAAAAAGCCTATTATGGGCTTATGTTTTTCTTTTTCTTTTTTGATGCACACTGACAGATTTTTCAATACGGTGAACGTGGCGTGATGATGAGAACCCTTCTTTACTGCTAGACATAAACTCACATTGCCACATAAACTCACATTGCCGTATCGCAATTGTGTGTGTTCAGCGTATTTTCAGAACTGGTAAATTTGAATCAAAGCTTGTTGGGCTTTTTAAGTGCTTTATAAATAAAGTCGTATTGTACTGTATTTTACGCTGAGCTTTAAGCAGGCTGCTAGTGCTAGACTAGCAAGCAGAGGCTAGCAAAAGAAAGTAGGAGTAAAGGAGAGCCTCTTATTCTGTCACGCTTAGGAGATTAATTTAGACATTATATCCTAAATTGTCATCCCTTCTTGGAGGTTATCTGTGATATTTCATTATAAATTAAGTCATTTTAAAAAGTAATGAGTGCATATGTGTTTTTCAAAGCTTGAGTTACTGTTATACACGGAACATTTAGCAGGCTGCTAGCTTAGACACCTAAGGATAGCAAACAAAGTGAATGGCAATGGCAATTCATTGTGAATATTCCCTGGTTCATAAAGAAATAAACAATAAGACCCTACCAATTTTGAACATAAATGCAGAGTGGATATATGGCTTAAAATTTTTTTTAAACCAAATTTATCTGGCAGACACCAAAACAGAAGTGGAGCACAGTAAGGTGAAGCTGTGTTGTTTTCGTAGCTCAGAAATGACAAGTTTCTCTTTAGGACGAAAACTTTGGAGTTTCATGACCCCACCCAAAGCGGCCTTGTCCACGGACATTTCTGAATCATTCGCTAGTATGAAAACAAACTTTATTGGTGAGATAGAAAGCAAGCTCAGCTTCTGACAATGGTGGTGTGATTCGGCAGCAGGTCATGTGAATCTTTGTCCGGTTGTCATGCTCATATGGATCAATCACCACAGATCTTAGAGATTTTCTCGAGATAACAACCTTGAGCGCAGGGACTAGCTTGTCTGGGTACAGTCCATCGCTCTTCCCTTTAATACGGTCCATTTTCAAGCACTTTGCATATCTATCCCTCCAAGCGCAGCATTCAAATCAGAAACGTAAACAAAAGCCGTTTCCCCGCAAAGTGGAGACGGCATCCCACAATGCATTGCAAAATCGGGTGCCCTTTCAAGCCCCCTGAATCATTGTCGTGTAACAGGACCTAGCTTGCGACTTTATAGAATGGAAAGCATGTTCACGTGTTTATTTCTCTCTGCTTATCTCCGGATCGGTGTGTACCTTAAGAAGTTGCGGCAGTTGCCCGGCTAGCTCAGTCGGTAGAGCATGAGACTCTTAATCTCAGGGTCGTGGGTTCGAGCCCACGTTGGGCGTATGCTCCTGATATATGCTTTCATTCTTCATCAAGGTATGGAGACTCTTACTTCTTGAGTAAAAACCCCTTTCCTTCTGTAATTCTGCGTGTCACTTTGTGCAATTCTGTAATTTGAAGTGCTTGTACAATTTAGACAATGTCTTTGCATTGTGTTATAGCAAAAGCCTATTATGGGCTTATTGTTTTTCTTTTCTTTTTTTGATGCACACTGACAGATTTCTTCAATACGGTGAATGTGGCGTGATGATGAGAACCCTTCTTTACTGCTAGACATAAACTCACATTGCCACATAAACTCACATTGCCGTATCGCAATATGTGTGTGTTCAGCGTATTTTCAGACTGGTAAATTTGAATCAAAGCTTGTTGGGCTTTTTTAAGTGCTTTATAAATAAAGTCGTATGTACTGTATTTTACGCTGAGCTTTAAGCAGCTGCTAGTGCTAGACTAGCAAGCAGAGGCTAGCAAAAGAAAGTAGGAGTAAAGGAGAGCCTCTTATTCTGTCACGCTTAGGAGATTAATTTAGACATTATATCCTAAATTGTCATCCCTTCTTGGAGGTTATCTGTGATATTTCATTATAAATTAAGTCATTTTAAAAAGTAATGAGTGCATATGTGTTTTCAAAGCTTAAGTTACTGTTATACACGGAACATTTAGCAGGCTGCTAGCTTAGACACCTAAGGATAGCAAACAAAGTGAATGGCAATGGCAATTCATTGTGAATATTCCCTGGTTCATAAAAGAATAAACAATAAGACCCTACCAATTTTGAACATAAATGCAGAGTGGATATGGCTTAAAATTTTTTTAAACAAATTTATCTGGCAGACACCAAAACAGAAGTGGAGCAGAGTAAGGTGAAGCTGTGTTGTTTTCGTAGCTCAGAAATGACAAGTTTTCTCTTTAGGACGAAACCTTTGGAGTTTCA
>NW_023396477.1:0-134104 GCF_011125445.2 Fundulus heteroclitus
AACGCGTAATTTTCGATTTGTTTCAATTCTATGTTTTTTTTCTTTTCCCAGAAACAATTTGAGGCCTTTTGGATTACCAGCACCTTGTTTGAATCTCATTTTAGACAATGATTAGATCAAATTATCAGGGTTGCATGTCCTTCCGTAACATTCCCCTTTTATGTTTCTTTCTGAATCTATCTTTTTTTAGGGCTGTCCTGACTGCTGCTTTCATTCCGCCAATAGCACTGAGACAGCTCTGCTCAGGGTGACAAATGACCTTCTGATGTTTATGCTCCTCTTCACTCCTTATCTTCTTGGATCTGACAGCAGCTTTCGACACCATGGACCACACCATCCTCCTCGAGCATCTCTACAACATCATTCAACTGACAGACCACACACTGCAATGCTTTGAGTCCTATCTTTCAGATAGGGCTGAATATGTCTCGCTCAGAGGAGTCAAGGCCGCTCCATGTCACCTGTGGCATTCCCAAGGGGTCAGTCCTTGCCCCCATCCTTTTTACCATTTACATGGTTCCCCTTGGTCAAGTCATCAGCTAACACGGACTCTCCTTCCACTATTATGCTGATGACACACAACTATATATCAAAACCACCCCAAACCCTTCCACAGCACTGTCATTCCTTACCTCCTGCCTTGAGGAATTCAAGGCATGGATGATGGTAACTCCCTCCAGCTGAATAGCAATGAAATGGAAGCTATCCTTATTGATACCACTCATCAGGTTCTCTTCTCACTTATATCTCAACTTACCTTCGATGGACAAATCATTCCTCTCTCCTCCTCAGCAACAAACCTGGGAGTTTGATTTGACCACCACCTGGCATTCAAGTTGAGTCCTAGCAGATCTATCTCAAGGTCCTCCTCCAACTTTTGCCTTACACAGTTATTCACTGGAACACGATCAGAAAATGTTTTTGATTATTTTTCTCACTTCAAAGGGTCGTTCAAGTCCCAAAGGGACATCAAGTTAAAAGCTGAAATAAAAACCAGGAGATTGTTACTTTGAAATTGGGGGGGGGGCTAGAGAGATCAGAAAGAAGAGTTAAACCTTTTGCAACATAACAGAGGAGGCAAGATTCCCAAAGGAGGCAGAATTCCAAACAATCTAATAAAAACTCCCAACAAAGGAACAGAAAACATGAAAGACACCAGATGAATCAAAAAATAAACAGAATACATTTCATAAACTAAATTATCTGCACAGTAAAACATATCCAATTACCGTTGAATCATCATCTGAATAGGTTTATTAAAAAGCTGTGCAGTTTTTAGATGTGGCAGCATTTGACAAACCTCCTGATCTGAAAGTTTTCTCTCATCACTGGAGCAAGTTCATCATGGGAGCTTTTTCTTCAACAAAACTATGTCACACATGCATGTTAATAACAAATATGGCCTTGATTTACTGCCAGTAGAGAGAATTCTGCAGAGAGGAGAGGCAGAGAGACACATATGTCTGAAAAAGGGTGCGTCTGTTTGGCTCTAATTACTAATTTCTCGTGTTGAAGTAGCACATAGCCTCAAAGGAAATAATTACATTCGTTTGAGCGCCAACTTTCCTGTAAAGCCAACTAAAACTGTATTTTATCTCTTTAATTTATTCTTCCTCTCATTATTATCCAGAATGGTTCTGTTTTTCTCTCACAGTGAAATGTGGCCATTAAGATCAGTTTTCAGAATTAAAATAATTTTGTTTTAGTCTGATGTAATATTATAATCCTAAATGTCATGTTTTCATTAGTTGTGAGAACATAATCATGCTAATTGATGGGAATAAAGGCTTGAAAACATCAGTCTATGTAGAATGGATCTATATGCTGTGTTTTATTTAGGGATGGTTATTGAAAATGTCTGTGCAATTTCTCCTTGCCAGGGCAAATGATTGAATATGACCAAATATACTGATCCATTGTTATTTAAGCTCTTCTCTCCTAAACGGACAATGTTTGCATTATCATTGCTGATATGTTTTGACACATTATGCTCTATTAAGCAGCTGTCATGGTAATAGTCCATGTTTCCGTAAGCCATTCAGTGACCCACTTCTTATCTCCTCTTCTTATTTCCTAGCATGCGGAAAAAAGAGGGATAAGAAAGAGGTCATTGGTTTATTTTCACGAGGTTTGTCTTAAATATCTGAAAACAAGAAACAAAAAAAACACACAACAATGCTTGTTACCAGTTCAAAAATTGGACCCTGTTTCCCATTTAAACAAATCTTTCAAGGTTTTGACTGACACCTTCAGTAACCATAATGGTTATAATTCCTTTAAAGTAAAAAAATGACAAAGTCAATGCTGAGTTTATTCTGCCACATACTTTTACAACAAACAGTTACTTAATTCAGCAGATTGTCATGTTAATGAATTACGATTCATTATCCTGGTGTGTGCGTGTGTGTGGTGTGTGTGTGTGCGTGCATGTGTGTGTGTGTGTGTGTGTGTGTGGTGTGTGTGTTTGTTCATTTATGGCTGAGTAAGTTCTCCTGCTCTCTGAAGTTTTCGACTAAAGGGTGTGGCCTAACATAATCAGGGTCTCACCTGTCCCCGGTTATGCCATCAAGCTGCTGGGTTTATATGGAGCTGTCAGACAGTCACTCTTCACCTCATGGTTCCACATTGTGGTTGCTTATACCTTTAAGCTTCTGAAGATTTGGTATCTGCACCAAGATTGGCAGCTTCACCTTCGCCAGCAGGTCGGCCCGACGCCACCGAGGATGCACCGGCGGGTCGGCCCAACGTGAACGCACCTCCAGTGGGTCAGCCTAGGCACTTCTCTTTTCCCCGTCATCTGTGTCACCACCTCCTTGACTCACAGATTTCTCCACGTGTAAGACTAGTTCTGAAGAGCACTCCTTCTCCAGCCAAAGCTCCTCACATTACCGAGTCTCACCTGTGGGACTTTTTCTATGGGGACAGAGATGACCTATTCCCTCTCTCACCTGCTCCTGTTCCCTCCTCCGCCCCCCCCAAGAAAATATCTCTGGGCCAGCCCATCCAGAGGAAGACGCCGCAGTTTCAGTTCTGGATCTGGCTGAAGCCTCGGGTCCAGCCTGCGAGGGTGAAATGGTCACTGGTGCCCCTGCCTGCGCGGGGGCGACGGTAGCTGGTGCCCCTGCCTGCGAGGGTGTGATGGTAGCTGGTGCCCCTGCCTGCGAGGTGATGGTCCAGGTGGCCCGCCTCCCATCTGCTCCCCAGTGTCCTGTGAGGTGGCGGTCCAGGTGGACCCACTGGCCATCGGTGCTCCAGTGTCCTGCGAGGTGGGGTCCTGCTTCGTCGCCAGCCGCCAAGGGCCCTGCTTTGTCGCCAGCCGCCAAGGGTCCTGCATTGCCTTGAGGTTCTTCGATCACGTCCTCCGGGACGCCCAGCCGAGACGGCGCCACGCTGGGGCGGTCCTCCGGGATGCCCAGCAGAGATCATGCCACACCGAGGTCTGCCTCCAGGACGCCCACCTGAGCCCTTAGTTCGGTTAGGTTGTTTTGTGTGTTTTTTTTACTTTTTGAACTCTGACCCAGCTCCTTTTCCACACCTGTGCTTAATTTACCAATCTTCCCCTGCCTTTGTTCCTGTTCCTCTCCTCACAGTATTTAAGCTCCTCTCGTTTCTCCACTCACTGCTGGTTTCTCTGTTCTGCTCTGCACTGCTTCACCTGTTCCAACTGCACTACCTCCTGTTACTACTCCTGTGCCCACTGCTGCTGCCTGCCACTTTGCCTCATCGCTTCCTCGTGTTCCACCCCAGGTTTATGTTTTGGTTTTTGCTCTTGAGTTCTCCAGTGTTTTTTTGTAAGTTTTTGGATTTTCTTTATTAAACTCACCAATATCCGCTCCCTGCCTGGGTCTCTTCGTTTGGGTTCAACCATCAACCCAACCTCGAAACATGACAGTTTGGAAGATGTAAAATGAGGCTCCAAAAAGATTGATAGAAGCAAGCAGGTAGGTGGGGAAGGAAGAGGAGAAAAATAACCTGTTATGATGCAGCCTGAAGGCTGCACTGTGCACATTTCTGGCTCCTTCTCCAGTGCAGCCCTGATTGGGAACACCTGTCAGGCTGCAATTAACCTTGGACTCATTCCACCTGCTCACACCACTATATAAACTCACCTTAGTCTGTCCGTGGTTACCGGTTCGTACTCAGTCTTCAGAACATCATGCATGTCCAGTTCCTGTTTGCCTCCAGGTCCTGCTCTGTCTGCTCCGGTCTGTTTCCGTCTGCCAGTTCCTGCACCCTACAACCCCGTCTGGTAAAATGACTCTGGCTTTTCATCGTCCACTTCCTGCTGTTTCAATAAACTCTGGAAACCAGCTCTGTGTGTGTGTGTGTGTGTGTGTGTGTGTGTGTGTGTGTGTGTGTGTGTGTGTGTGTGTGTGTGTGTGTGTGTGTGTGTGTGTGTGTGCTGTGTCCGGGTTCATCCAAGACAAATCATGACAGAAACAAAGAGAGGAGAGAAAAGAAAAGCGTCCGCCTTAACCGAGATGCAGGAAGTAGTTGTAGGTGTAAGGTGTAGGGCAAATCTGGGCAACTCATATGTTTGAAGTCTAATTTCAACTATATAACCAAGATACATTTTCTCTGAGAAACCTTGAGTTTTTATAGTGTTATGTTCACAGGAGTCTCTCACTACACATGTGACATAACCGTTCAAACATCAGACACTTTGAAAAGTATCTAATATGTATCCGAATTAGTACCACATATGGAAGTGGCAAAAATAGATTTTTTTGGGGTGAAAAGATCGAAATTGGGCCGTTCACATTGCCATGAAAAAGAAGGATATGGGTTGTATGGGCAAAAAGATGTCATGGTGCAGCTTTGTCTGCTGCATCATGCACATATTCAGGGCACTTTTCACCCTCCATACACCCCAGTCTCCTCTCCACCTCAGTAATCATCTACACCTGTCAGCCACTAATTAAGCCAGTACTCATCACACCTGTCATCCTTCCTATTTAAGCTCCCTATATTCAGCTCTTCCTTGTCGGTTCGTCCTGTTAACTTCTGCTCACTATTCAATTGAATTCAATTCAATTTTACTTATATAGCGCCAATTCATGAAACATGTCATCTCGAGGCACTTTACAAAGTCAAAATCAATCATATTATACAGATTGGTCAAAAAATTCCTATATTAGGGAACCAGTTGATTGCATCAAAGTCCCGACAAGCAGCATTCACTCCTGGAGAAGTGTAGAGCTACAGGGAAATTCGTCTGCATTGTCCATGACTTTGCAGCAATCCCTCATACTGAACAAGCATGAAGCGACAGTGGAAAGAAAAACCACCCATTAGCGGGAAGGAAAAACCTCCAGCAAAACCGGGCTCTGTATGAACGGTCATCTGCCTCGACCGACTGGGGGTTACAGGAGACAGAGCAGAGACACAGCAAGACAGACAAAAAAGCTCATAAGCAAACATTGATCCAGTAATCTGTTCTATATTAGATGATAATAGCGGGTGAGCTGTCTTCTCTGGATGATGTCTCAGATAATAGAATGCCAGACCAGATGTACAATGGAGAAAAAAAAGAGAACAAAAAAGTTATAAGCAGAAATGATGACAAGCAATGCATAATTGAAGAACAGTAGAACTCGATAGAGTGAGAAAAGTAGATCCTGATGTTCTCCAGTAGTCTAAGCCCATAGAAGCACATCCCCATAGGTAGGTCAGGGCAACATAAGCCACTCTAGTTATAAGCTTTGTCAAAAAGGAAAGTTTTAAGATTAGTCTTAAAAGTAGACAGGGTGTCTGTCTGCTTCACGGACCAAAACTGGGAGTTGGTTCCACAGGAGAGGAGCCTGATAGCTAAAGGATCTGCCTCCCATTCTACTTTTAGAGACTCTAGGAACCACCAGCAGACCTGCAGTCTGAGAGCGAAGTGCTCCGTTAGGAACATACGGGGTAATCAGAGCTCTCATATATGATGGAGTTTGATTATTAAGGGCTTTATACGCTAGAAGAAAAATTTTAAATTATATTCTTGATTTAACAGGAAGCCAATGAAGGGAAGCTAAAATTGGAGAAATATGATCCTTCTTGTTGATTTTCATCAGAACTCTTGCTGCAGCATTTTGGATCAGCCGAAGGCTTTGAACTGCATTTTGTGGACTTCCTGATAGTAAAGAATTACAATAGTCCAGCCTTGAAGTAACAAATGCATGGACTAGTTTTTCAGCATCACTCCTGGACAGAATGCTTCTAATTTTGGCGATATTCCGGAGGTGAAAAAAGGAAACTCTGGAAACCTGTTTAATATGGGATTTAAATGACATGTCTTGGTCGAAAACAACAACAAGATTTTTCCTAACTCATCTTGATCAAGAGAAGGTTTCTTAAGTAAATGTTTAATAACAGCTACTTTAAAAGCCTGTGGTACATATCCATTTACTAAGGTTAGATTAATCATGTCTAAAATAGTGCCACTGATCAGAGGGAATACCTCCTTAAACAACTTGGTTGGGATTGGGTCTAACATACAGGTAGAAGGTTTAGATGAAGCTAAAATTTTAGATAGCTCAGAAAGCTCTACTGCTTCTAAACAGTTCAGACACTGCGCAGGTTCTAAGGATTCCTCCAATGCTGCCTCACTTACTGAGGACGAGGTAATCATGTTTGGGAGGATGCCAATTATTTTATTTTTAAATTTTATTTTTAATTTTATTTATGAAGAATCCCATAAAGTCATTACTGCTAAGAGCTAAGGGAATGGATGGATCAACAGAGCTGTGGCTCTGGGTGAGTTTGGCAACTGTACTAAAGAGAAATCTAGGATTATTTTTTATTATCCTCAATTAATGATGAAAAATATTCTGCTCTAACTCTGTGAAAGCTCTTTTTATACAACAATAGACTGTCTTTCCAGATTAGGTAGTATTCCTCTTGGTGTGTAGAGCGCCATTTTCTCTCCAATTTCCTAACAATGTGCTTCAAGGAACACAGCTCTGAATTAAACCAGGGAGCCAGCTTCCTGTGAATTATCAGGTTCTTTTTCAAGGGAGCTACATTATCTAATGCAGAACGCAATGAGGAAGTCACACCGTTAACAAAGGTGTCGATTTGTGAATGGGAAGGCAGGGCATTTCTGCAATACTGAGGATGATAAAAGGGGGACAGACTCTTTAAGTTTTGATACAGCATTATCCGATAAAGATCTACTATAATGGAACGCTCTTTTGGGGATGGAGAACTCAGTTAGATTAAACTCAAAAGTTATTAAAAAATGGTCAGATAGGACAGGGTTGTGAGGAAAATTTTGAAAACTAGAAACGTTCAACTTCTGAAGAAGTTGAAGAAGGCGCCCGCCTGGTGGTGCGCGTAACCGTCAAAGGCAAAGCTTCCGAGTTCCTTGGTCGTAGGCTTTTATCACTTGGGGATTTTAAATCAAATCTTCTGAGTGTGAAAAGGATTTGTCTTCGTCAAAACCAGCCGACAGGAGAAGGTCTGCATCCAAGCAGCATGGAAAATTGGTGTTATTAAAACATGATTAAATACTTCAATGTAGCATGAAAAAATGAAATATGTGAATAAAAATGATAAAGGCATTACAAACTACTAAAGGAAGTACAAACTCTGTGAAGCAGAAGTTGGTGAGACCTTCCTAGAGCTACTTCCGGTTAGCAACATGTTAAGCGTTAGCTGCTAACATGGTTGTGTCCAGTATCACCGGGTGATTGTACTCTGTTAGTTTGGTCCAAATCCTGTACTGGGAAGTTCCTCAAAAAGGGTGCCAATACTTAATGTCACCAAAGCTCACCAAAGGCCATGTGTCAGATCGGCCTCCTTTAGCAACTAAGCCTCCCCAAAAAAAACAGTCGACAGGAGAAGGTCTGCATCTAAGCAGCATGGAAAATTGGTGTTATTAAAACATGATTAAATACTTCAATGTAACATGAAAAAATGAAATATGTGAATAAAAATGTTAAAGGCATTACAAACTACTAAAGGAAGTACAAACTCTGTGAAGCAGAAGTTGGTGAGACCTTCCTAGAGCTACTTCCGGTTAGCAACATGCTAAGCGTTAGCCGCTAACATGGTTGTGTCCATAGACATAATATAAGAGTAGACCCCGCATTGACTGTCGCTGCGCAGGAATTACGGGCGCCACCTTGGGGTGGTCGACTTGATACCTAATCCTGCTGATTCAAGCTGACACACTAATGATGCCTCAGCACTGTGCGGCTCATTTTTGTTTAAATCGAGGGATTATTTATGTCAGGGCTCGAGGGATAACTTTTCACAAGCAAGATGAAAAGACATTGTTTATATTTTTGATCAGAATGTAAGTTTTCTAATACTAGGAGATACAAAGTTGTTGTTAGACATTAGTGAATAAACAGCATATATAATATATATATATATATATATATATATATACATATATATATATATATATATATATATATATATATATAGTGAACCCTCGCTATATTGCGGTTCACCTTTCACGGTCTCGCTGCTTCACGGATTTGCATTGATGAGCCGTTCATTACAGTTCTCATCAGGTGGCGTGTCGGTTTATAAGAATCTTTTTTGAAAAAAGAGTGACAACTACCGATAAAAATGTGTTCTTCTCCCGAAAAAAAAAAACTCACCTGCACCGCGGGCTTTAGAAGAAAAAAACGCTACAGAGCGGAGTCACGGATGCAGCGCCTCAGTCAAAAGAGCAGTGAAATACACACGAGTCACTATTTGTCCTACTGTACTTTGTATTTTTTTTATAATAATTTTTAATTTTCTCCCGTTCTAATCCAATGACTCGGGTCGCGGTGGGCCACGCTGATCTCCGCAATTTGAAGCCTTCAGTTCGTATTGATTAAAATTATTATTTTACAGCTTATTTGTAAATAATAATAAAAAAAAAACGTTTATATAGTACTTTCATTTGTTAAACAAATGCTTGGGCCGGTAAAAAGGTTTTGTTCTATGGTTTCAATATACTATAGTGTATTTAATTGTATATAATAATTGTAAAAAAAATAAAGGTTACTACTTTACAGATTTCGCCCATCACGGGTTCTTTTTGGGAAGTATATGTACATATGTACATGTACAAATGTGTTTGTTTATATAGCAATAAAAAAAATTATAAAAAATGTGTGCGTGGCTGTGTTTTGAAACATACATACATCATGTCAGAATATTCTATTACTTTTAACCCCACTAAGATTATTTAAACGCACTGGACCATTTGTTATAATAGCTATAGTTTTAAAGTTTTAAGCTAAACAAATGTGAAAATTAGTTCAACATTAAACGAGTTATAGTTGATTAAAATTGATTCTGCACCTGGTTAACACATTAGACTGAGCGGAGTTGTCGACCGCCCCAAGATGGCGCCCCTAAATCTCGTCAGCGCCTATAGGCGAGAGCGGTCGATGCGGGGTCTACTCTTTATATATGTCTATGGTTGTGTCCAGTATCACCGGGTGATTGTACTCTGTTAGTTTGGTCCAAATCCTGTACTGGGAAGTTCCTCAAAAAGGGTGCCAATACTTAATGTCACCAAAGCTCACCAAAGGCCATGTGTCAGATGCTGACACCCCACTCACAGAAAAAACTCAGTTAAATAGACGGAATGGTTAGTGCTTGGTTTGTGCACATTTGTGCCGTTAAAATTAGCGTTTGTGCTGTTTTGGTTTTGAAGATATTAAAGAATATTTGTTAAGTTCATCTAGAGTTCACCATCCCATCATTTTGCTTTGAATCCAACCAAGCTGGTCAACTTCTTTAGTGCTTCGTTTGTGCAAATTTGTGCCGTTAAAATTAGCGTTTATGCTGCTTTGGTTTCGCAGATAATATAAGTTTTAATTCCGGCCGGTGACGTCACCACAGGTCGCCGCTGCAAAATAAAGCGCTACATTGTTATTCCTTTGCTGGTGCTGAGCTGGAGCCAAAGCAAACCAGAGTGGTCAACTTCTTTAGTGCTGTGTTTGTGCATGTTTGTGCAGTTAAAATTAACGTTTGTGCTACTATGGTTTCGGAGATATTATGAATTTTAATGTTGTTATACTTTATAGGCTGACCAGTGTGATTTATTTTTTGCAGTTTTTCTGTTATTGATTTTAGTTTGGGTATGTTTTCTGCGTTATATAAGCCTGTATACTTTAATTGCCCTTTTGTTAGGTGCAGACACCCCCAAATCTCCCTATTGTAGAGCAATAAAGGTTTGCTATTCTAATTAATTCAGAGGAGTAATGAACTATGACTACTAAGATTAACTATAACCAAGTTATTGTTTGAAAATGTTATAAACATTATACTCTCGAAGAAGAATAAACCCTTCTGATTAGGAAAAATAGACTTTATGAAAACAGTTGAACATTCTAATAAATGAAATGCCTTTTTTGGCAATGTCACTTGACATTGCTATCTAAAGTAAAGTTCTTTAAATGAGACAAAATAAATCGCAATATTTATTCAGGAATAAAGTACAAAACAATATAACACACATTTTACAATAGCAGCTAAAACAACTTGCATGATAAAAGAAAAATATAAAATTAATAACTGCTTTCTTGAGAAAAGTGTTGAGACCAAACGGTAGATCTGACCACATCTTTTTACACAAATGAGGAACATCATTAAGGACGCCAGCCATCCTGCACAGAGACTGTTCCAGCCTCTCCCCTCAGTCAGGAAACTAAAAAAAACAAACAAAAACATGTGTCCCAAGAGATCTTTGCCAATAAGCAGGAATATATAAATCATTTTATAAGAATGCTGTAGGGGGGGGGGGGGGGCTCGGTAGATGACACAACTTCATAGTAATGTTACTGATTTATCAGTAGAAATATATTAAAAAGACTTACGTTTTTTCCAGTGACGGCAATAACATATGATTTACCGTAGCACTTTATTTTGAAGCGGCGGGCTGGGATGACGTCATCGGTTGAAATTAAAATTCATAATATCTCCGAAACCAAAGCAGCATAAACGATAATTTTAACGGCACAAACCTGCACAAACGAAGCACTAAAAAAAGTAGCCCAGTTTGATCGGATTCGAAGCAAAATGGGGAGATGGTGAATTCTGGATGACCTTAACAAATATTCTTTAATATCTTCAAAACCAAAACAGCACAAACGCTAATTTTAATGGCACAAACCTGCACAAACGAAGCACTAACCATTCCGTCTATTTAACAGAGTTTTTTTCTGTGGGTGGGGTGTCAGCTTCACCCGGCTCTTTACCTGCAGCGGAGGAGAGATCGCGCTGCTGTTAGGCTTTTACATGTAGCATATAGCTCAGTGGCGTGCAGCCTAGCCACCGCATTTCTACCATAATATAAAACCGACACTAAATAAACGACTCACCGTCACGTAGTTGCAAGGAAAACACCCAATGGAACACCCTTCGTCTGGGTAAATTGGACTTGATTCAACAATATCCTTCAGTAATTTAGGAAAAACGGCAGCACAGCACAGCACAGCAAGCAATAGCAGCCACAAGACGGAGGAGTTCACCTCTGACCCGGAACTCAAAGAGTACTGCTTGTTGTCTGCTCACACAGCGCCACTCGTGGACAGTATAGGAACTGCAGGAACGAAGTACGTCTTTTTCAGTAATCATTGTTGAATGATGATAATGCATTTTTCTAGCGATGATTTCTGTCACGAGGACATAATGCAGTGTTGTGCTGGCAGCCATCCCAACTAATAAAAATAAGATTTAAGATTAAAATAGTACATTATAGTAGTAAAATAAATACAATTATTGTGGTTTAAGGACAAGTTTGGTACCTGCATTAAGGTTAATTTCAAAAGGTACTTGTCATTTTCAGACTAAAAAACATTCTAAAAAGATGTTCTAATTCAGTGAATATGACTGGATATTTAAACAGAAAATAATAATGAAATTAATTATTCTTTCAACTAGCAGTTTTTGAGTATGACTAAAATTCAAGGCAGTGAAGGAGGGTAACTGATAAGTGATGGCTGATGGTGGAGAGCTTGCAGGCCTGGCTTCGGTGGAGAAGCAGCAAACAACTGTGGCAGGAAATGTGACTTTCATTTCAATGCAATGCAATGCAAAACTGGAGAACAGTAGAAATCAGTAGAGTGAGAAAAACTGGCCCTGATGTCCTCCAGTAGCCTAAACCTGATTGTAGGATGTCCCTGAACTCTCGTTACATTACAAAGTTTACAATAATAAGGAGAGCCAGCGAAATGCTTGAGGCAGGATTATACAGGAAAAGGAGGAGATTAAGTATAATATAAAATAAATTAATAAACAATACATAAAATACTTTAATGTTTTCTTAAAACGTCTGAATACAAACTGTCCCAAAACATGTTAAATAAATTCCTTTATCATCATTCATTTATACCAGTTGTTCAAGTTATTTAATTGTTACTTGTAAAAAAAAAAAATATTATTGTAAATTAGAAATGTCCCATGCTCCTAAATGCAGCTTTCTGACGCTCGGGAACGCATCACACTGGTCTGAGAACGCAGCGCGGAGTAGAGGCACGTTACTGCTTAAGACAAAGCTTTGCCGTTTGTAAAACTCATGTCGGCTGGCACGGTTTATTGTTCTGTGTGAATGACAACAGACCACAACAAATGAGGCTGCTAATGAGCCAACAGCCAACAGGAGAAGGTCTGCATCGAAGCAGCATGGAAAATTGGTGTTATTAAAACATGATTAAATACTTCAATGTAGCATGAAAAAATAAAATATGTGAATAAAAAAGTTAAAGGCATGAGGTGAACTGTATTGATTTAAATTGAAAAATCGTTTTTTAAAGTCAAAGGGAAATGAAATATTGGGTGAAAATGTAATTCTCTAAAATTGGCACAGCTTGGATTCGAACTTTCGATCTTCTGCTTTGCAGCCCGACACCTAACCCACTCGACCAAAACACCAGTGTCGTGCTCAGCCGAGCTTTATTGAGAGGTCAATTGTGTTAAGAAGTGTTTTTTGCGAATTTTGTTCCAAATGTAAGTCGAAACGGCGTCAAGTACAAAAAGACCTGATCGCGGCATCGAGACCAACGTTTCGATATATAGTATGTGGGGGTCGACCCTACGGTTCGGGCTGTATTAACGGTACTATAATAATAATAATAATAATAAAGAAACCCTTATTAGGTGCATAGCATAAGGCCTCCGCCATGCATTTTCAATGCATAGGCGGGCGCCTAATGAAGTTAAAATACATGATATCCAACATGGTTTATCATAACTCTGTTTGGGAAAGGGATACAAACAACTACCTTATGATTAATTATTGGATAATAATTTGTATACCAGCAAACCTCATCCATTATTCAGGTCCCTTAATGCCTTCGATCAAATAAAATGTACGCTACTTGCAATTAATAGTCTTAATATTATTATTCTTGTTGCTGTTTTGCTTATTATTGTTGTTTCTGTATTTTTTTAATCAAAAATAAAAAGCATGTCACTGAATGACAAACAGCTTTATTAGTTTCCTAGGGAACAAAAAGGCAGTGTGAATAGAAATAATATATCCAAGTATTTAAAAAAAACATGCAAACGACAGTCAACTTAAATTAGATAGGTCTAATATTAGTTAATCAGAACAGCTAAAATTTAAATTGAACCTTTAATTAATTATCAAAAACAGTGGCCATCAGAAACAGCTAGAAATCATTCACATGCTAATCATACAGCCATTTTTAGTGGAGTTTGGTTTGACATTCTGTTGTGCCTTTTAAGATAAAATATTTTTTTATGTGTTGTTTTGTGCTGTCACATTGTCTTTTATTCATAGACGTATTAAATATGATGGCTGATGTTAAGATTTTAAAGCCCAGTGTGTAAGATTTACAGCCATCTAGTGGTGCAATAAATGCAGACTCAGAGATCATGTAATGAAGCAAGAGAGGGAGACGAAGAAAAACAAACTAGCCGTCTCTGCCAGGAAATGGAAAATAACGGGAGGGAAAGAGGGAGAGAAAACTACACTCTGCCGTCAAGCGAGCAGTTCTCCAGTTAACACATGAGAAAATACATTTCTATAAACATTGGTGAGAGACAGGGCTGTCAATTCTCACGCATTAACCGTGTGACACACGTATTTCACTGACTTCACTCGCTCAAACGCAACACATGGCATTTCTCACACATAAACATAACAAAGCCCATATAGGCCACGGATGATCACACTTTTTAGGTTAAACAATCTTTTAGGTTATTCCTTGTCTGTTATATATAACAGTTGCCAGCTATGTTAAACCATCTTTTCACCAGGATTTGCTATATTAACAGGTGTTTTATTCAGGTTAAAAACAATGTTTTATATGTCTTTTGCCTAGATAGACTACCCTGTCTCAGTATGTAAATAACTTGGAACATCCAGCATTCTCACAAAGCCAATTGCTATGTGCCACTGAGAACATAAACTCATAGTTATTATTTCATTTAGATACACTGATCTTATGCAACTTCTGCCTGCTTTACCACGGGTGAGCATTTGCAGTTAATTGACTCATGTTATGGAAATATATAATCACTTATATGATAATAGTGTATTTTAAAGTAATACAGATATCAACTTTAACCCAGTAACCTAAAGATGAGAATGTGTGCAGAACAAAAGGTGGATTCAGACTTCAGCAAGCGTGTACCAGCCACAGGATGGAACGGGAGATTTATGACAGCCTTGTGAGCAGATAACGCTTTTAAAGTTCTTTTCTCAAGGTTTCAATGTTATTTCAGTTAACTCCCAGGAACCGAGCTAAGGTAATAGACATCTAACGGTCAAGGGTCAGGAAACATATGTTTTCAACAGACTTAGTGTCTACAGTTACACTGGGAGGCAACTCAGGAAAAGGTTGGTCCGGCCACCTTCTGGAGCCGTCCGTGGGTTAAAAGCATGATACAAACGTATGAAGCGCTGAGACACACTTATGACACGGGCAGAGAAGGTTAAGGTATCTGCGGCTGTGATAAAACTTGTAAGTGTCTCCCACTTTGGAATTCCAAATTGTAATAAATATATGTTAAACTTTTACTTAAACTATTCACTGTCTCTTCTCTTTTTGCCAAAAATTCGAACCGGAATGAATGAGACGGTCCGTAGGTACATGAACAGGCCTAGGTCGTCTCAGCAAAATGGTGCCGTGACTGCGGATTTGGCAAGTAAGTGGAGGACCTTTTGAACATTGGACACGAAAAGAGGACTTTTCTGCAGCACCAGAGGTCGACCGAAAAAAAGGTAAGGAGATTTTTATTCTACATTGGCAAAATGTTTGATGTGTAGGCTAAATTAAGTGGTGCTGTGGTTTAAGATACTCTCTTCTCAAAATATCAGAGGTTGAGCAGTACAAATAAGATTGAATGGGCTTATGTGTATGTCTGTCAGAAAAACGTAAAATAAAATATAAACGAGGAAATAGAAAACATACAGTCGAGAAACTTAACTGGTGAGACTGTAAAATAAAAAACAATAAAAACAATAAAAACAAAGAATAAAAAAAAAGTCTCGGAGTCTGGTCGCTCCCCCTCCACGGCTGACAAGTCTGGGGATCGTTAGGACTGAGATGAAAACGTTATCTCGGAGAAAGGAGACTCTCCAAAGAAACGTAGTGATAGGACCGGCCAAGATACATTTATACCTTTAAAAGTTGAGGCCGAAGAACAGCAGGACCCTAAAAGGTGAGCTATTTATAGAAGAAATAGAGATTGATTAAAAAGGGGCCCCAGGAGAACAACTTGGGTTGTTTTCTAGCATCAGAACGGGGATTCTGATTGCACAGCGGTTAGACAAGGCGATTTTAAACAAAGTGTTCCGCTGAAACAGAAAGGGCGAAAAAATGTCCTTCTGTGCGCGCAGCTGTCTTAAAATCTATGTTTGTCCTGTTCTGTTTCTGTTTGTTTTGGTAAAAATGGGATCCATGTGGTGAGAATCAGGAGCGGTCCATGGCTCCGGTCTGAGTATGTCTCTGTGTGTGTGCGCGGCTTCGAAGTCTCTTGTGTGTGTGTGAGCGTGTGGTTACGCATGCGTATGTTTGACTGTGAATTGCTTTGCACGTGTTATTGTTACGGTGGAAATGTACTGAGTCAGGAAGTTGAGTGTAGCCTGTAACAATAGCCAGGATCATGGCAGGGGCATTTGATCAGGATTTTCAGGACGACGCATGGGGGTCTGCTCCTTGGAAGCCCTTACGAAAACAGGTCGATGCCCTGATGGGTTTTGTTGAAACGCATGAAAACTTCGACAAAAAGACGTAATCGGCGTGGAGACAGAAAGTTCTCGGAGCTGTCATGGCAGAGGAGAAACGACTGAGACATAGTGAACCCCCGGGGCAAGTATTTGGTGAAACAATATGCTAAAAGTAATCAGTTGGTTTTTTGCATTTTGGGAAACGCGACCAGGAAAAGGTAGACAGAGAGGTTAAATCATGGGAAAAATTGTTGGTAATTTGGCAGGGAATTAAACATTTGTTTGAAACAAAAAAAGAAACAGCACAATCTCCACCCCCATATAATTTAAACACTCCTTCTTCTGGACTGTATCCGGTCTTGGATGTAAGGGGCGGAGAATTAGTGGTAGAAACGCTACTGGGATACACCCCCAGGGGCGACACATTTTTAGACAACACTCAACACCCACATACGTCATTTAATGCTCCACCCATATCCCTCACCCCTTTGAAGTCATGTGGGGCTTTTCTCGCTCGAGCTGCTTGCGAGACCTCGTCTCAGTCTGTTAATAGGCCATCCTCCCTGCCTATTGCCCATCCCATTTTTCAGATGACGAAAGCAGGCCCTGATGAGCACGCGTTGAGGACTCAGGAACCTGGAGTAAGATCACCCTCTAGGGGCAGTCCTTCTGTATGTTCAGAGGACACACAACAAGCAACAGGTTTAAATCAAGTTGATCTTGATAAAACAGGGATTAGATCACCAGCAGCTTTGACTGATGTCAGATTTAATAACCAACAGTCAGCAGAACCAGAGATTAATGTTAAAATGTCGCTTAAAGGCATACTATGCAACATTTTTCAGTTAATTAATGTTTTCCATACCGTTTTGGATGATTAAATGAGTCATTTCAGGTCGAACAAAGGATTTCTGGGCCGCCCTGGTGGTCTGTGAGGGAAATACCGCACTTGCAATTGCAGGAGCCCTCGGCCCGCACCCACAGGCCTAGCAGTCTCGTGCAAGGCCGCGAGAGTCGGTCTTGCTTTACGGCGAGAACTCTATGCGTTTTTACCCTGCCATTCACTATATGCACGCGCGGAAGCAACAACAAAGAACCGCGTGTTAACGTCAAATAAACATGCGAGCATATCAAGTTTTTTTTTTTTGAAAGTTGGCGAGGCGGTAGTGTGAGTTTGGCGAGGCGGCCGCCTCACCAAGATAGCGCTGCGGGAAGCCTGATGTTCATACTTTCACTGTGTTAGTCATTGTTTGTACTGCCGTTTTTTTTTTCCTTTTGTTGTGTTCGCCTGTCTGCTAAGCTCAAAACAACCGCGCCTGGCTTGACGGAGAAACCAGAACAGCTGAGCATCTTTATGACAGTGCACTTTTACTTTCGCCCTCTGGGGGGAGCCTAGCTGGAAAATCAACCCCGGTTGCATAGTATACCTTTAAAGGTGTTTGGCATGAGGACAACTCCACTGAATTGTTAAACGTGCCACTGTTGGATTTCTCCTTTGAAGGAGAAACAAATGCTGAAGAATGTATGGTAGATAATAATGGGTTTTATCATTCTACTGAAAAAGCAGAATTTGCCAGAAGACAGAGGGCATCACGCACTCGTGGTGTGAGGAGAAATTTAAAGGACAGCTTTCACAGCATGCATCCAATGACAACACGTTCTCAAGGTCCCACTAGAGTGCAGATGCCTTTATTACAAAATAATATGGACACAGAAAACTATGCCCCTTACTCATTTGATGATGTGCAAGCCCTGGTGGACAAATTGCCTAGTATTGCAGCTGGTGGCAGATTGTGGCTTGCCAAACTCGATAATCTAACTAAAGGAACAAAACTGGCTTTGGGTGATTTTAGAGCCATTTTAGGACGTTGTTTTCCTGGTTCAACTGCAGATGACATTGAATATGAGGCTCAAACGTCCACCATTAGGGATGAAACTTACTTATTCTCTACAGTTATCACTCAATTGGGGAATGCAATAAGAGTCCATTTCCCATTACAGCACCCAAAGGACTACATCACTCAAGCTGAAGAGAGCTGGATCAAACACACAGGTGTAAATCCAAAAGGGGATAGATCTAACTTGGGTGAATTATTCAGGGAAGCAGTCTTTAAAGGAGTGCCTTCTTTGGTGTCACAGCTGATGAAACAGAATCCTGAGATGCCTGGTTGTGAATATGCTCGCTGGGAAAAACATATTGTACATCATTTGCATGTTGCTCAGGATGCGGAGAAAAGAAAAAACAAGAGAAAGAGGACATCCATGATCAATTAATCAGATTGCAATAATTAGACGCAAGACGTCAGTTGAATAGACGTAAACCAGAAAAAACTGAGCATGTTATGGTCTCAGCAGTTGCATCTCCTGGGGCTCCATCCCCGATGATGACACCTCAGTTTAATCCAATACAAGGGGGAGGTCTCCCCCCTCCTGGTTTTTATCCTCCATGTAACTACAGGTCTGCTGGTTCTGCACATGGATTAAGATGGCGATTTGGTGGACAGCGTGGACGGTCAGGTTGGGGCCGTGGTCTGAGAGGACGAGGTGGATATGGCGGACCTTTGAGAGCACCTGTCGACATTTGCTTCAACTGTGGACATGTTAGGCACTGGGCGAGGGATTGTCCTGCCCCACTGGCAGGTGATATTGTGCTACCGAACCCTAATATGGCCTTGCCTCCACAAGGTCAGTACCCGCAGCATGGGGAAAAATCTTTTGGACAATTTTGACACATCCCTGAGAATGACTCCAGCAGCATGAGTACCGCAGACCCAATGCTGCAAGCAAAATTTGGAGAGGACCACATGAACGTTTTAGTCGACACTGGGGCCACATATTCCACTATTATCAACCAGCCATCTGCCTCTGTGCTGTCAACTAAGACTGTGTCACTAATGGGTTTCTCAGGGAAGGAACAGCGTCTGCCGTTGACTTTACCAATTCCGGTGGGAAGTAGGAAACCAGAAACTGCATCATTCATTTGTATAGTCTCCTTCTACACCTGTCAATTTGTTGGGAAGAGACTTGTTGGTTAAACTGGGAGCCGCAGTGCTTTGTGGACCTCAAGGTTTTACTGTTACCTTTCAAGACGGTTCTTCCCAAGCATGTGGTCACACTTTTCAGAATGGACAATATCTGGTTCAACCCGTGGGGAAGGAGTTTGTTGACATCTACTGGGGACTCTTAACAGAACCTGCTGAAGCTGGTGTTCTCTCGGTGTTCCAGCTTTGGAAGCCTTGGATTCAAAGCCTAAGTTCCTACCTGACTCCACCTGATCCACCACACGTCACTCTGTTCTACGACAGGAATCACACAGACTGGTATCAGGAATCATTTGCTGCAGAACTTGAAGGTAACGCATGGACAGTCATATCTAAGAACATATATGTGGCCCCTGAGGGGTGGCAGCCGCAGTGATGTCAACTCCTGAACAACAGCAATGGTATATGATGTCAGATGAAGCATTTCCTGATATTTCTCTTTCTCTCTATTCTGAGCATCAAGCCAAGGTCTTAGGCGGAATGGTTAAACGTTCCATCAAGGCCACTGACTGGGCACCTACCAGTGTTGCAGTTTTGTTGTTTTCAAACTCTACCGATACTTATCAGATTTTCTGTGATGTAACTGACAAAGTTCTTTTGAAACATGAGCTTTTAACTCGACACCATGGCAGGGAACGTACCGACCATCATAGAGCAGCAGAGATGTTGGATGCTCTCCCATCACAACTCTGGGCAACCAATCCCACGGACATGGGATTGGTTGCCCACACCGCATGTGATATTTTTATTTTGAACCGGAATGAATGAGATGGTCTGTAGGTACATGAACGGGCCTAGGTCTTCTCAGCACTCCCTAGGATGACTACATACTAGGGATGCAAATTATCGATTAATTCATTAATCATTAGTTGATTATCTTATCGATCGACTTTCGATTAATTGATAAGCGGCGTTTTTCACCTGAGTTTCAGGGCTTCAATAGGGCCTTAATGTAATTGAGGTATTATATTACATTAGCCAACATTATGATACCATAATTATATTGTAATATATTATACATTCCTCAAGTGATTATGCATTAGGAGAAGAAAGCAGACACGTTTTTAAGGTAAAACAAAATCTTTAATTAAAAAAAAACCTGGCTCAGTTCTTGCATTTGAAACAGACATAAAAAGAGAATAGAAGAAATTAAATAGAGAGCCAAACAGAATATTATTGAGCCTATAGGTTAGAAAGAAACTGCATAGGCTATTAATTGGGTAATCCTCAACAATCCTAAAATGAAACATCCGCAACATATTTCTACCTCAATTTGTATAGGGTTACAGCAAAATAGAATGAAACGTTCACAGGGTCACTGAACACAACAACATAGCATAACATTACAGGGCCTCAAACCAGAACAATCAAATAAAGTGGTGATTCAATATTACCCTCTCCTAACTGAAATGTGGCACATCAAAACTTGACCTAGGCCTAGGTTCTATATATTTTTGTTCAAGAAAATAAGCATGTTAACGTGCTCTGGGGTAAGGCGTGTACGTAGCCTGTTTACAGTGAGCCCAGCTACTGAAAACACACGCTCAGAGGGGACTGATGTGCCTGGCGTACACAAATACCGCTTTGCTAGTGTTGCCAGCGTCGGAAACCTCCTTTCATTCACTTTCCACCAGCACGTGGGGCTCGACTCAAGTGGTGCAGGAGGGTCCTTTAAGTACATATCCACTTCACTCTCCACGTCACCTTTGCGGGCATCGGAATAGGTTTCACCCAGAAGTAAACTCATAGCGGATGTAGGCTTAGCCCCATGTCGCCGAGGCCCTGCTGTATGGACAGTGTTACCGTCGTCTCCAGCGGTGGCGGCACCTGCAGTGATGCTGTCGCGTTCGGCTGTAGCCATTTGAAGCAGCGTGGAATGAGCTGACTTCCTGGTAGCTGGAGGAAGAAATCCCAGGTGTTTGTGACGAGGGTCAAGCATTGTTGCGATCATAGGGGTGGATGTGTTGAGGTCATCAGACTGAATCTGTTGAAAATAGAAAGAATAGGCATAGGCCTACAATTACACATATAAAAACGATACAATTGAATGACAATTACGACCTATTTGCATCATTTTTTATTTTATTCATCATTATTATTAGTCTATTGCATAGACCCTATAGGTAGTTTTAATAATTAATGGATGCATACCTTCATGCGCTCGCCCAGCGAATCTCGCACTTTTTCCTTGAAGTCTGCGACTTTGGGGCTGTCCTCGTCTGAAGCGCTGAGGTGAGTGTTGATTAGACTGAACTTGATGGGGTACGTGTTTGAGATTGACACCTCCGACTCCGCAGACATCACCGTAGTTGCACACTTCAATGTTCCCAACACAGGTGCCATATCTTCCATTAGCTGCCAGTAGTCGTCTCTCAGCTCCAGCCTCCTCGCGTCTGCCAGTTTTGTCACGGATCGGTCTGATAGCACGGCTGACACAGCCCATCGCTGTTCAACCAGGCGCTCAAACATGTCGCAGACTGAATTCCACCTGGTTTTACAGGATTGAATGAGGCGATGCGGAGGAAGCGACATTTGGTGTTGCTTTTCTTCCAGGGCTTTGGTTGCGATTGTGCTGTGGTGGAAATGTTTGACCAACCTTCCCGCTGCCGCGATTGCTCTGTCGACCCCAGCAGAAGCAAAACCATCATTGACAGCGAGATTCAGGGTGTGCGCGAAACACGCTACTGATTTCCAGCTGACTCGTGTAGGATTGTTCGCTTGGACAATATTCCTAGCATTGTCGTGGACACATGCTGTAACGCGCCCGGAAAGTCCCCAAGTCTCCACTATATAATTCAGCTTCTCAGCCAAGTTGTCGGCGGTGTGTCTGTCAGACATGCTCGTCGTAATCAGGATTGCAGATTTTAACAGCCAGTTTTCGTCGGTGTAGTGGCAGGTAACTGTGATGTAACTTTCTGTTGTGAGAGCCGTCCAACAGTCTGTTGTTAATGCTACAGCTGTAACAGCGGCGAGCTTTGTTTTTACCTCACTTTTCTTTTTTTCGAACCGAGCTTCGAGGCGAGAAGTTATTGATGTTCTCGAAGGGATGTTGTAACCTGGCTCCATGAACCCAATGAGATCCTGAAATCCTGCACCGTCAACTGTGTTGATTGGCATCTAATCCCTCTCGATCATGCTGCAAATCTTCTCTGTAATGCCCTCCGCCCTTCTCTCATCACACGCTCGCCTTCCAATGGTAGCTGTGATTTTAGGTTGACCAGGTGAACTGGTGGTGCCATGCAAGACAGCAGCATGCACAGTGTTCAAATGATAACTGAGTGAGCTAGTGGAACTGTTGTATTTCAATACCGCATTACAAAGAGAACATTTGACTTCTTTGCCTGAATTAACAATATTGAAGTGGTCCCACACCGCACTTCTTTTCGCCCGCTTCATTTTGTTTTCAACCCTGGTCTCTCTCGCGACACGAGGCGTGTTCTTGTTCTCACGCTGTGTTCAAGTTACAGTAAAGCGCTAGCACCCTCTAGTGGTTAATCGTGATTAATAAATTTTGATCGAGCAACCTCTTGATCGACAATTAATCTAAAGTCGATTAACCGTTTGCATCCCTACTACATACTGTTCTTTGTTAATGTTTTGTAACAACATAAATTTTATTCTCAAACAGAGGGATAGAGAACAGTGACTTGGATGAGGGGTTCTTTTGCAGGACCCAGTGGGAGGTATATGACTGCGTTGTAAATTAGATAACAAATTATATAACGGTTGTTTAAAGAAAACCCGAAAGAGCTCTCCCATGGCTCTCTGAATGTTTGTTCAGTCGACTCCTAAGAAACAGGCCGGGACCATAAATTAGATTTAATGGGCGAAGTGTCAGACAAGCACGTATCTGCTGGAGAAAGACTCGGTAAGGGGGTCAGCTCAGCCCCCTCTAGGTTCTTTGAAACAGGCTTAAACAGATTTAGCAGTACAATAAGTGAATAAATAAAATAGAACAACTACATAAAATAGAAAAAACTGGATAAAATAGAAAAACAGAGGGTAACTTAATGCATATCTAAGCTAGTTCTATTACAGGCCCTTTTTAAGTAAGTAGTTTAAAATCATTACTGTGTCAGGATTTGTAACAACTTGATAGACAGATGTGGATGCAGGACTTTTTAATTTGAGGATAGTATCTCTTAAAGGTAAACAAATGACCTGATGGGGGTTTGCTTTTTCTCTCAGATTAAAAATAGGTACTTTTTCTGAACCACACAGAGTAGGACATCTGAGTATTGAGTAAAGGGTACAGAATTTAATAGAGTGGTGACATACTATTAGATCTGGTGTGCTAAAAGGTTTTGTGTGGAGTGGTGCGATGTGTGGTCACTTTAATCCAAAGAACATTCTGACATTCTTACAGGAAAATGTGCTTTAATTTCAAAACCGAATTAACTAATTTTTGATTTTACAGACATGGAGGTCCCCACCAGAGGCCTGTGAAAGGAAAAGCACAGATAAACTGTGATAAAGTGTCTCATTAAATATTACATTTCTGACATAGGTTTCCCGATAGGATGAAGATGGAACAATGGAAGGTGGTAAGGGGTAATGGGAATAAAAAAAAAAAAAAAACAATTGGCTAAAATCTGTGCACAGACTAAATTGAAAATGGGGTAAAAAGCTTTGATGTTTGTTTCTTGTGGGAGTGTTCAGTTAATTTCATTACAGGATACAATTCCATATGACTGAAAGGAGCTTTTCGGGGCCGATGTCAGCTACCGGATTTACAGGTCGCACACAACATTTGATATCTAAAGATTGTCATGTAAGTTTCAGGTTGTGTTGGAGACATAAAAACTTGGCGAGTCCAGGAATGTGAGGGTAGTCCACCGACCCCCCGACCTCGAATGAGTGCATGCTAAGGTCATCGACAGGCAGATGTGGTGGGCCAAAGGGTCGGGAGGCCCTTCAGATTCCAGGAGCCGTGAGTACCAGCCACCAGAGGGTTCCAGGAAAACATCACTGGAGCCAGTTGAAACGCCGAATTGCCACTCACGGATGAGGCTGCTGGATTTTTATTTTGTTTTCATTTTTTACTTTTAATAAAGATTAACATACAGATGGGTGAGGATCGGCAGTTGGAACAATGACTCTACAAACCATTATCTTTAAGGGCGAGAAGAAGACATCTCTGAGATGCAAGACATCATGACAACAGTTGAATGCATTGTGTAAAAAAATTTAATTTTGTAATCACTGTTTTTGTTAGAAAAATGTGAATGTAATCATTTTATTTCTATCAAGTTACAAGTATTTGGTTTGTTTTAAGAGTTTGCTTTCAGAAAGGTTCTGTTGTATTTAACCTTAGACAGGGAGAAGAAATGGTTCTCCCAGATCAGGCCGCAACAAAGCTTACTCCCATGTTTGTTTTCCACCCCCATGCTGTAAATTCCTGAAACCTCCTGACCCATTCCTTCTGACCCAACCCTCCTGACCCCCTCTTTGATGAGTGATAATAAAGACAAAAGGACAGAGATGACCCGGCGCAGACGTTCCCAAACCTTAAGGGAGTGTAGTTCTCCGTTTGGGTGTCTTCTGTCCTTTTCTATAGAAATGTTTAAAACTTGTGTTGTGTGCTTTTCATTCTAGGATAAAAGGGGTTATCTTTAATAACCCTATCAGCCTGGTGCCGTGACGCGGATCCCAACATATCAGCTCGCTGACGAAAGGAGCGGACACGCTGAAACCCACCGGTGGTCTGAGTCAAGGACCTGTCTAAAGTCCCGGGAGGTAACTTCCTCGCTGGGCCAGCGTCATAGGTTAACTCCTTTCGCCAATGAGGGATTGACGGGATCCGACCGGGAGAAAGGCACACCACAGCAAGTAAGTTTTAAAGCGATCGGTTAAAGTCCGTCGTTCAGGGTTTCGGGTGATTAAAAGTTCCCCGAACAGGTGTGCAATCGGTTTTAGTCCCTTGCAACTGGTGATTAAAAAAAAATCCCCGAGAAGTTAAATCGAGAGGTTTGAGTCCCTCGAAGCAATACGACCGGTTTTCAGTCCGTCGTAGAATTAAAGGTAGCTAAAAAACTCAGGTTAAAGTCCTGAACAGTACCTTAAAAGAAAAAAAAACAGGATTAAGCTCCTGGAAGGTAGATAAACACAACGCAAAAGTAATTAGGATGGGTTCAGCACAAAGCAGAAAGGGAAATCCCAGAGGGGATGAAAAGTTTGTGTATCCAAGTAAATTTAAAATGTTATTGCAATAAATATTATCATATATCCATCCATTTTCCGAACCGCGTTATCCCTCATGGGGTCGCGGGGGTTGCTGGTGCCTATCTCCAGCGTTCACTGGGCGAGAGGCGGGATACACCCTGGACAGGTCGCCAGTCTGTCGCAGGGCAACACAGAGACAAACAGGACAAACAACCATTCACGCACACACTCACACCTAAGGACAATTTGGAGAAGCCAATTAACCTAACAGTCATGTTTTTGGTCTGTGGGAGGAAGCCGGAGTACCCGGAGAGAACCCACACATGCACAGGGAGAACATGCAAACTCCCTGCAGAAAGACCCAGGGGTGTACTCGAACCCAGGACCTTCTGGGTCCTGGGTTCGAGGAACGGCGGCGACTGCAGCGCCGCTGCGTCCGGCTGACAACCTTCCCCCAACACCTGTTGATCTCCCACAAAATTAGGTTCTAAATAAAAAAGAACTCGCCAGAACAATACTAAAGTAACGCAAACTATGGTAGCAAGTAGCAACTGAAGAAGGCAGACCACCACCGTATAATCTCTTAAACCCTCCCAAGGATATTTCAGATCTGTATGCAGACCTAGATGGACTGAGCAGCTAAATCAGATCATTCGTTATCAACAGACCGGTCCAAAGGATTGTACCCTATGGTGCAGGTCGCAAATCCTAATGTAGGAACACAGCAGCCTTAAACAATCCTAGTTTTCTGTCCGTGGTCGTTATAAGAAGCTAGAAAGACTGTAGAAGGTGTAATTTCTCCGCAGGAAGATCCAGAATTATGGATCCAAGACATGGAGGGAATTTATAACTCATATGGTTTAAATGGACATGAGTTCGGACAATCCTTACAGTTGTCAGTGGGAAAACATTGGGAAAAAATAAGGGCGAATTATACAGGCAGAACCCCACAAGGCGGAATATTTGAACATGAAGCGTAAATGGGGAACAGCAGCAGACGCCGCGGGAGCAGTTTTCGCAGGAGGGCAGATAATTGGAATTTTGGGATCCATAAAACAATAAAAATACTTATATTTGTTAATGGAAGGTTTCCAGCCGCATATATCTGAGTGGATAAAAAAAAACAAAAAACACTTAGTTACACTGATAACGTCTAATGTAACCACAGTTATGGAATAGGTCTATGTGTGCGTCACGCCGAGAAACACGCTAAAAAGGGAGGTGGTGCGTCTGGAGGGGGGGGGGGGACACATTTTCTGGGCAGATCCTTCATGTGATCCAGAAGAAATATTTGCTTTCCAAGCTACCGGACCGCCTTGACAGCGTCGAGGAGGTTTCCGAGGAGGCAGGGGCGGTCCTAGCGACCGAGGGGGCTTTCAGCCCAAATCTGTAAAAACAGATGGGGGGTGCTGGAATTGTGGGTCACCCGACAATTTGGTCCAGGGAATGTCCCAATCAGATACAAGCACCTCATCTGCAGGGACAAGGAAGAGGCCGCAGGGGCAGTTCTTCATATAAAATGTGACTAGGGGCGAGAGTAAATTGTGATCCAGAGCCATTAAAAACAGTAGATGTGTATGGAGCATGGGAGCTTTTAAATGCATTAAAAGAAAAACCATACATAGTGCTTACAATTAATGGACAGCCAGTTACTCTTCTATGCGATTCATGAGCCTATAAAACATGTATAAAAGATAATCTAGGGGTAAAGGCATCTAAAATTTCAATTTTTGTCAAATCAGCAAATGGTCAAACATCCCAAGAATGGATGTTAAAAGTAATAGAAATAAAAGACCCTCAAACAGGAAGAAAGGTTGTATGCTCCTGTAGTAATGTCACCAACTTGCTCCATTAATCTGTTAGGACAGGATTTAATGGAAAAATTAGGTATTGCAGTTTTCCCAACGCAGGATGGAATGAAAGCTGTCCATGTGGAACATGTAATGTCGTTGCAATAAAATCCTCCTGTGTTTTATGCACTATGCTTACCGTCTCTGCTCCACATAAAAGAAAAAGTAAACTTATGCAAAATGCTAGAAGCACATTGTCAAACCAGAGGATGAAACTCGGTTAGCTGATCTACAAACCACTATGAATGTGTGCTTAACCTCAGATGAAAAGTTTGAAAAACAGGAAACTCCAATTGTGGCTATACAAAATATGTATACAGATGGGAGTTATTTTGCAGCAGTTACTGTTATGCTTTCTACACAGATGCAACAATTGTATGGCTTACCATGGGAAATTTTTTGTCATTGTTTAAGACCAGTAAAGAGCAGTGGAGAGACACAGGCCCGCGTTTAAAAGCTGCAGAAAGACCGTCTGATTTTTAGCTGTTTTAGCACATAAAACAGGCTGGCTTTATAGCCCTAGTACAGAACTATGAAAACAGCCTTACAAAGTTCTGTTCGATGCAGAACCTCTTGTTCAAGATTTGGCATGAGACAAAATAATCCAACATTCTTTGCTATCAGAATCCGAGGAAAATTATTTAAAAGGTGTTCCAAATGCTTTGTGGTTTACAGGACCAACTGATGTAGGATTATTGACAACAGTAGAACCAGTTAAAATAGTTCCTAAATTAAAGTTCAGGCCGTGGATAAAACAGTACGGGCTAAAATATGAAGAACAGGAGGGTACAATGGCAGTTATAAACATTTCATTGGATGCAGGAATAATTAGACCACGTCCAGATTCTCAGTTTTTACTTTCAAGGAAGGGAAAAATATACGTAGACACGTCTGCCACAGGGATTTGTAGACAGTTCTACAATTTTCATCCAGGCTATTTTAACATGCTTAAAGAGCTTTAATCTAAAGCATGGAAGTAAAGTATTAATGTACATAGGTGGCTTTCTAATTGCATTTAAAACAGCTGCTAAATCATTTTGGCTAAAATGGGAAACAAAGTTAGCAAAGATAAAATGCAGTGGGTGCAGAAACAAGTCCGTTACTTAGGCCATGTTATCTCAGAAGAAGGTAAAAAGATACAGGAAGTGAAGAATTGCTATAGTAAGTGAGCCTAAAAAACAAATGATGTCTTTTTTAGAATTGTGTAATTATTGAAGAGTTTGGATTTGACATTATGTAGAGAAAACTTAGCTTTCTTAAATCTTATTCATGACATGCCGATGGCCATGTCAGACACTATCCAGTGGACCTCAGAAGCAGAGCAGCAATTCACAGAGCTAAAAGTAAAACTTATCTCAGCAACTGTCTTAGCTCTAGTTTTACGACTTCTGTGTTGTTTAAAGCCCCGTGGTGATAAGCTCAAACCTTAAGCAGCAGCGCTACCCCCATGTATGTTAGCAGTTTGAGCAACTACCATGGCTGTAGGAAGTTCAGCTGAAGTGGTCTGGTTTCATTCAACCACTAGACCCCCATGTAGTAGATGTATTACAATTTGGTCTTTCTGATATTTACCTAGAGCAAAAAACAGAGCAAATCATTGTTCTAGAAGTGTTGTTAATTAGACAAACAGCGGCAACTGTAGAAAAACAAATGTGGGTAAAAAATGGAGCAACAATGAATCAGAAGGATTCTATAGTTTGTGACAAAGCAGTTCTCCCTAAAAGCTTATTCCAAGCAGCAGCTATTTTGAGCCATGGGCAATTGCCATGTCTCAAAAAGGGAGGGATAACTATAATACAGCAACATATGGATTTATTTCATAGGATTTAATTCATACAAAAAAAATATTTTTTGTAAAGCCTGTAAGATCTGTGTTAAAAATTACCCTCAGGTTAATTTTATATCAGAACAGTGAAGGTTTCCAGAACTAAAGGAACCTTTTGAAATGATGCATATGGATTTTATTGAACTCACAAAGTGGCCCTTACAAATACTGTCTGGTAATGATTGATGCATTTTCAAAATGGGTTGAAATAGTTCCAGCAAAGCAAACAGATGCACTGACAGTAGCTAAAAGATATATGCAAAGGTTTAGCATCCCACAGAAAATTTACAGTGAAAATGGTCCACATTTTCTGAATCAGGTGATTCAGCAAATTGGCAAGCAGGTTACTGATAACCTTAAAGAAACACACCGTGCCACAAAGTGCAGAACTTGTGAAAAGGACAAATGGGACATTTAAATCCAGACTTAAAAAGTGCATGGAAGAAACAAAGAGGCCATGGCCAGAATGTCTGGACCTAGTAAAACTGTACATGAGAATAACTCCAACGAGCAGTGGTTTGACTCCATTTGAAATAATATATGGCAGACCATATAAATTAACGCTGTTCACAAAACAGACACCACCTAAAGAGGAAGGAAAGACTATATGAGAGAAATGATGCAGTTTAAAAAAGTGTCCAATGCAAATTTACTGCCAGGAGAACTTTTGTCTCCACAGGATCCACAAGCAGTGAGACCAGGAGACTGGGTGTTCATCAAAATCATTAGAAGAAAGGACTGGGCGAGCCAAAGGTGGGAAGGACCATTCCAAGAGCTCCTGACCACGCCAACAGCTGTGAAGATCGCTGACAGACCTTCCTGGATTCACCTCAGCCACTGGAAGTTACATTAAATACCTAAAAGGTTGGAACAATGGGGACGTCCGACTACAAAGGGGTTTGGTTTTTTAGGGCCACTCGTCTCAACGTCGGTGAAGAAATCAAATAATCCCTGTTCTTTAGAGTTCTGGGTAAAATTAACATCTCTGCTAACCTAGAAAAATGGCTGCCATGAAGATTTGGCTGGGAAATCTCCCAGACCATCACCCAGAGAACTTGTGGCAGATGTATGTGACGATGTTGGCTGAAGAGAAGAACATGAGTATATGTTACGTATGCTCAGTGATGCCCAAATCCACCAGACAACCCACCCTGTATGCTAAGAGCATGCCGGCAGGAGACGGAACGTGTCTCCTGAGGACAGCCCTTGCACCTGTGTTTGTTTCTGACCACACTGTCATCATCTCAGCTCAAGCTGTGAATGAAAATCATCCTTCTAATAGGAGGAGAAGAGAACTCAGCTCCAGCTCAGTTTTCCAACCCCATGATCCCATGTGGGGTTCCAACATTCCCTCTGCACATAAGCACTGGCGTACAGGGAGTAAAATAGGACTTTCACTTTCCCGTGGTTTGGAGTTGGTAAATCTATGCTGATGATTAAGACACTGGACTATAGAATGAAGACTCTAGTGAACATGACGATGGACATCAACAAAGGACATCAACAAAGGACAAAACAAACAATTAAGTGAAATGTGTATAATGGTACTACAAAACAGAATGGTTTTGGACATGTACACTGCTAGCCAAGGTGGCGTATGTGTAATGATTGGAATTTCCTGCTGTACGTACATTTCTGACGCAAATGAAACTCATATTACTGAAGCTATGTCTGCTTTAAAGAATCTGCAACAAGCAATGTCCCAGCATGTTGTTCCTCTAAGTATGAACTTCTTCTCCTGGTTCTTTTCAGGATCATGGTGGCATCTCTTGCTGAAAATAATGACACCCATTATTATTGCTCTTATTATTTTTTGTGTTTTTACTGCTTGTGTAATCCCATGCCTAAAGTCTGTGATTGCTAAATGTAATGTTTCAATATCAAATGCTTTCACAAATCCCTCTTGAAGAAGTACACCCCGTAGTTTAACTTTTTCCTTGTTAAATGCTTAACAAAATGACAGTCTCATTGAAAATGCAGAATGCAAGAAAAGAATACTTGAAGTAGGTTAAGTTAAGCTTTTAATAAAATGATTAAACGAGGGGAAATGTTGGAGAGATGTGAATGTAATAATTTTATTTCTATCAAGTTACAGGTATTTAGTTTGTTTAAGAGTTTGCTTTCAGGAAGGTTCTGTTGTATTTAACCTTAGACAGGGAGAACAAATGGTTCTCCCAGATCAGGCCGCAACAAAGCTTGCTCCCATGTTTGTTTTCCACCCACATGCTGTAAATTCCTGAAACCTCCTGACCCAACCCTCCTGACCCCCTCTTTGATGTGTGATAATAAAGACAGAAGGACAGAGATGACCCGGCGTAGACGTTCCTAAACCTTAAGGGAGTGTAGTTCTCCGTTTGGGTGTCTTCTGTCCTTTTCTATAGAAATGTTTAAAACTTGTGTTGTGTGCTTTTCATTCTAGGATAAAAGGGGTTATCTTTAATAACCCTATCAGTTTTTGTCTTATAAATTACATATTCCTAAGATGTTAAATGCTAGTATTGTTAGAATCTTGGTTTTGCATTGCATGATAATTTGGTCTGTATTCTGTGGTTTCATCTGAGTGTAGTGCTTTCACAGGTTATATTGATTTCTAAAAAGACATTTTGCTAATCTAGGTTAGGACTCCTAGAGTCATATTTAGCTCATATAACAGTTTTGTGGTAGTTGCAAAGTTATCTTAGCCTTGCACCTCCTTGATAAAGGTGCATACTTTTCTTAATTCTAGTATGCTTGAGATTCAGATAGGTTTGGTAGCTTATTAGCTTATACTTGGGTTATTTTACATTTAAGGGGTAAATTTGAACTTAATTTGATTTCATAAGTCGCCAACAAAGGGGACAGTGGGTTACATTATTGCATCTTACCATTTACATTTTGTTCCCAGATATAACCTTAGTTTGGCCTAGTTATTAGTTTGATCTGTTGGATCAAAACAGAGGGAAATTGTTAAGAAAATATCTTAGTCAGGCAGAAGGTGTGTCTCCCCTCTGTTGCTGGGTAGAATAACATGGCGTTTTATTGCCCCCAGGGTGTGGTCAGAAGGAGAGGGGGTCAACCATCCTCCTTTATTCTATGTGTGTGCAGGTTTTGCTGTTAAAAAGATCGCTAGTGCTCAAATTCATCCCTTTCAACAATTGTCTTGATATCAGCTTAAGAGCTGATCATCACCAGACAATACTTAACAGACAGAGGGTTATTTAATAAGCATTAAATAACTTTAAACAATGTATAATTGCACAACACTGCCGAACCTTTTCCCAGTGGGCAGCAGGGAGAATGGTCCATGCTGTGGGTGTGAGGGGTCTCTGAATATGTTATGGGCTCGGGACATGCATGCGCTGGGATGAAATGTCCTTAATGGAGGGGAGAGGAGCCCCAATGATCCCTTCTGCAGTCCTCACCACTCTCCTCCACCACTTTCCTGTAGCCAGAGGCACTGCAGCCTCCACACCACACAGAGAGACAGCTAGTCACAATGCTCTCTATGATGCTTCTGTAGAAGGTTTTGAGAATGGGCGGGGACAGGTGGGCTCTCCTCATCCTCCTCAGGAAGTACAAGCGCAACTGTGCCCTCTTCACAAGTGACGTGGTGTTTACAGACCCGGTGAGGTTGTCTCTGATGTGCACCCTGAGGAACCACAGCTGAGCTGTTGATGAGCAGTGGAGCATGGCATGACCGGTTCTTCCTGAAGTCGACGATGATCTCCTTCGTCTTCTCCACGTTCAGGATCAGGCTGTTGTCTCTGCACCAGCCCACCAGCTGCTCCACCTCCTCTCTGTAGTCCTGGTCGTTGTCGTCTCTGATCAGGCCCACCACCGTTGTGTCGTCTGCAAACTTCACGATGTGATTGGTGGTGAACCTGGGGATGCAGTCGTGTGTTATCAGAGTGAACAGCAGGGGGCTCAGGACACAGCCCTGAGGGGAGCCCGTGCTGAGGGTGATGACATCAGAGGTGTTCTGCCTGACCCGAAGGGGTGTGTTAAAGCCCAGATATTTCAGTTTTTCCACCAGATGCTGTGGGATGAGGGTGTTGAACACTGAACTGAAGTCCAGGAGCATGTTCAAAGGGACGGGGCGTGGGTGGGTTTGAAACCCGTTAATAATTGCTTGCAGTTCTAGTTGTTTTTGTTACTTCCTCCACCTGCGATTCAGGTTGTTTTTTGTTCTTGGGCCTAAGATACACAAATATTTGAACTGACATAAGAACTGAAGGTCAACAACCAGGTACTAGTGAAGTGGTATCACTACATATACATGTACATTTTCCTTTTCCAAATCTTTTTGGTGTATTGGAAATTTTTGTTGTTGTTGTTTATTTGTCCACATCCATTTGGGTTGTGTAGATTATTTTTGTGGTGTATTTGAGTTATTTATTTTACTTAATAATATGCATGTAAAAAGAAAAGTAAATGAAACTGAACAGGATATTCAAATACATAAAGATGCATTTTTATTTCATATACCTGTGGTCCTGTGTGTTGTGTAGGTTTGAGGTCTTAATTAATCTCTTACATAGCCTGCTAATGCCAATCTCCTTTCCAAACCTAGTAGACCAGTGAGCGCAAATCTGAGTGATCCCGTACTGAAGGATCCTAGGGTTAAGATAATTGATACAAGCCTAGATTTGGATACTGTAGATGTCATACCCAGGGTCAGCAGTATAGATTTCTTTCATAAGAGGTAGGGACACATATCCAGGTTACATAAGGAAACCTAGTAGATTGCATCAAGTCTTGACAAACAGCATTCACTCCTCATGAAAGAGCATAGAGCCACAGGGGGCAGTCGTCTGCATTGTCGATGGCTTTGCAGCAATCCCTCATGCTGAGCATGCATGAAGCGACAGTGGAGAGGAAAACTCCCTTTAACAGGGAGAAAAACCTCCAGCAGAACAAGGCTCAGTGTGAACATTCATCTGCCTCGACTGACTGGGGGCTAGAGTTCCCAATTTTAGTGTATCATGATGGAGTAAAAAAGTTTAGCACAACAAGAGGCCCCTGTTTTCATTAGAGAAATCAAATCTGCTTACCTTAAGGAGGGAATACGTCTGGTGTAAATTTACACCATTTTACACAGAGTATTGTTCATTTGGCCCACAGATCAGAAAAAGGAACTCACGGTGAGATAGAGAGCAGCGTAGACACTGAGAGCAGCCTCCTTTGAGGGAAAAGTCTTTCGGGCCCGCAGGACATCATTTTGGTTCCCTGTGCAGGCCTCTTGGTGGCTGATGTAGCGCAAGGCTTGTTGGCAGCCAAGTGCTGTGTAGTTTGGCTTGCAAACCGTCAGGAAATATGGTGCCAGGTTCCCTGTAACTACCTGCCCTGCATTGACGAAGATGTCAACAGTAAAGAGGCCAAAGGCATACACTCCTGGGGAAAAAAAAAAAAGAGAGGTAACATATGAAATAAACACACATGACAACTATATTGCTAAAATCAGTGGTCTAACATTATATGCATATTTATAGATCTTGTTTTGAAAATAAATCACTATGCTAGGGCTAATATTGTGACTGTATGATTGCTTTAGCACATTTGACATTTTCTCTTATTTTTTCAGAACGTTCATGAGTAATTTTTTTACAAGACAAGTGTCAAGTCTATAAACATTCTGTATATAAAACTATAGGTTATAACTTATTTGTATGTTACTAACATTTAAGAATTCCTTATTACTCTTAATTACTAAATGTAAATATTAATTTATGTTGAAATTAAAAGTGGAGAGGTATATGAAAGAATTAGGGCTGTCAAAATAACGCGTAAATTTTGATTAGTTAATAAAAAAAAAACTAACGGATTAAAAAAAAACACAGATTAATCGGTGAGGCGTGCCTCCCCTGGGGGGGCGCCAAAGAGTCACAGGGGAGGCGTGAGAAGACAGAGAAGAAGACAGCGCTGCTGCTCAACTCTGTGAAAAAGTGTAGCGATATTCGTGCCTTCTGTTTGAGCGCGCAGGAACCAATCCAAGCGCGCAGTGAGACAACTCTCAACGCTCAGAACCGGTCTGGCACGGTCTGATAAACTCTTCTCAACCCGCTGTCCTCGCCGTGAGTTCCATCTCTGCTCACGCACTACTTTGCTCGCGCGTACCTGCTCATTCCACGCTCAACACCAGCTGTGCGCTCGCTCGGCAGTTAAAGCCAATCACAGACAGTTTTTTTTCATCCAATCAGAGTACAGCTTGCAAATACTGCATTCAGATGAATTAAATCAAAATGCTGCAGCCTTTGGCAGAAATTACTAAACATCATCATAGGGATTGAAGAAAAACAAATAAAAAGTGTCACATTTTAGCCTAAAATATTTAGGCTAAAGTATTTAGACTAAAATATTAGCGTTAGTAAGTGAGGTGTGAAAAAGAGACAAAATGTTTTTGTCTCTTTTCTTTCCAGCTTCTGGGAGGTGATGGAAAAGTTTATTCTGATCATAATCATCATGAATGTCATCATTATTTAAAGAGCACTTTTACACGAGGTAAAACAAAGTCCCAAACATCAGAAATACATCAGATAAGAGATAACAACTAATAAAATAGCAATAGGTCTCAATTGTGTATAATTAGCCTAAAAAGTAGATTGGAATATGGAATATGTTGACGTCTGTTAAATTCAGGTTATCTTTTTTTTATTATTATTTCAGTTAATGTCTCCTGTTGACGTGAGTTCAGTTTGACATTTGTTAGGAAAATGTGAATGTAATCATTTTATTTTTTATCAAGTTACAGCCATTTGGTTTGTTTAAGAATTTGCTTTCAGGAAGGTTTTGTTGTATTTACCCCTAGGCAGGAAGAACAAATGGTACAGATAAGGAATGTCTCCCTTATCCGGCTGTGCATGAAGCTGATGAGAAATCCAATTGTTTCCTTCTTTGCTTTTAACCTCCTGACCGTTTTTAACCCCCATGCTGTAAAATTCCTGAAACCTCCTGACCCAAACCTCCTGACCCCCTCTTTGATGTGTGATAATAAAGGCAGAAGGACAGAGATGACCCGGCGCAGACGTTCCTGAACCTTAAGGGAGTGTAGTTCTCCGTTTGGGTATCCTCTGTCCTTTTCTATAGAAATTTTTAAAACGTGTTGTGTGCTTTTCATTCTAGGATAAAAGGGGTTATCTTTAATAACCCTATCAACATTGGCATCTGTTTAGTTCAGTTTGTCTGCTGTTGAAAACAATTGTTTATGAATTTGATCTAATGAGAGCTCAATTTTAAAACTAAGCCCTCTGTCTGTGATGTTTCAGTAGAAGTAGCATGTAAGATGGAAATATTTGGATGGATATTTTATGAATAGGCCTTTTTTATGAATGTACTTTGTTAAAAGAAATACAATAAAAAAACGTGTTGGGCTATCAGTTGTTTTTGAAACACAGCATTCTAGGAACACAAAAGAAAGATGCATTTACTGCAGGGACCTGTGTGGGGTAGGTTTGTGGTTGGGGGGGGGGGGGGGGGGGCTTGGTTTTCTTTACCTTTTCCAAGGGGAGGCTCACATTCAATGAATTTGAAAAGCCCTGGTATAGGGTAGTTCACTGCTATTGTTTTCATCCGGTTTTTTCGCGCCTGCGCGCTGGACTGGAAGGCAGAAGGTGAGCACAGTGGCAGACGCAAACAGAGCAAACGACGAGTTCGACGTATTTTTCTTCTTTAGATAATGTATCACAAGATCGTTTTAAGAGTAAGTTGATGGTATCAGATTGCCAGATACCGTCCAGATAGCGAGTCTGTGACTGCTGGACAAACGATTTAGTCCGGCCCGGTGGCCAAATGCATTATCAGTATTCAACGGATAATGCATTAGATACAGCCGATACTTTAATGTATCTAATGCTGATTATTCATTGAATCATTTGAATTTAAATATTTAAAATACTTTCACAGCAAAAATTATATGCGATTAATTTAGATTAATTAATTACAGAGTATGTAATTAATTAGATATATTTTTTTAATCGATTGACAGCCCTAGAAAGAATCCTAAAACATAGATTACATTTATTTTGAAGAACCAACAATGACCCTAAAGACTCCATGTTGCAGAGGCGTGGACCTGACTCAGTGGCTGGAAAACTGCAGTATGAAAGTGCATATGAATTTTGGAAAAAAGTTAGGGCCATGAAAACAAATTTTTTTCTGCCATCTGTTGTTGATGGTTTCTCTGGTAAAGATAATATCCTAGAACTGTGGCAGCAACATTATGGCTATTTACTAGTGTTCAGAGTGATTTTTGTAGTGTGAATGATGTTGATAGCTTAGATGCAATTAAAGGCCCGTTTACACTAAATGGTAAATGGCTTGTACTTGTATAGCGCTTTAACTAGTCTTGACGACCTCCAAAGCGCTTTACACTACAGTTCAGTCATTCACCCATTCACACACACATTCACACCCTGACGGTGGTGAGCTATGTTAGTAGCTACAGCTGCCCTGGGGCAGACTGACAGAGGCGAGGCTGCCATGCACCGGCGCCACCATGCCCTCTGACCACCGCCAGCAGGCAATGCGGGTGAAGTTTCTTGCCCAAGGACACAACGACAGAGACAATCAGTGCGGGGGATCGAACCGGCAAACCGGCAATTGCAAGACGAACTCCCTAACCTCTGTGCCACGTCGCACTACACTTTTTAACTGAGCCGAGACCAGTCCGAGCTCGGTAACCGAGATAACTCTTGTGTGTAAACGGTCAGCAGACTGAACCGCTAAACATAGCCGGACCGCGCTAACTGCAGACCAGTTCCTGAGTAGGTCTCGGCCTGTTTTTTTTCTGGCCCGGTAATCTGATAAAGAGCGCATGAGCAGACCGCGTCATCCCCTTACAGTCAGCTGACTGTCCGCGTTTTTTCCGCCGTGTCTGGCTGCACGTCCCGATTTACACTACATTCAGACAAATTTCAGACATTCATTATAATACTATTTTCCTTACCATGCCACACGATTTCCAGAGATGATTCTGCTTAGCAGTGTGATGAACCTTAGTGTCTGTCGTTGTTTCCTGTGTCTGTAAATCCTTATTAGACGTTTGTTTGTCTTATCCACGTCCCAAAAGTCGACTCTGTCTAACCATAACATTCTGAATGTTACGGGCGCCGCCGTGTTGTTTTGCTGCTTCCGCCTTCAATCCCAGAGAGCGGTACCGCAGATCGTCACTAGGAGGCGAGGAGCAACCAAGGAACCGGGATAGTGTGGTGTGTAAACGGTCGTCTTGGCTTGGTTAACTGATCCATGCTCAGACTGGTCTCGGCTCGGTTAAAAAACGTGTAGTGTAAACGGGCCTTATGTGTCATGAAGTCTGTAAAGCTATCATAAAGCTGTCAAATAATAAAGCCACTGTGTAGATGGTGTCTCAGCTGACCACTTAAAGTTAGCAAGTGGGGGGTTAGCTCTTCTGCTCTCTATCTGCATCACAGCTTTTTTTACAGCTTTTTCTTAACACCATCATTCTATGCTAATTGTCTTGTTAGTCCCTGTTATTAAAGATACAGCTGAAAAACTTGCAGTTTGGAGAATTACAGTAGCGTTAGCCAGTGTTGTGTCTGTTGAAACCATTCTGCTGGAAAACATCTCAACATTTGTTGTATCTTCAGGTAGCCAGTTTAGCTTTAAACCTAAGATGGGCAGATATATGTACTCTTAAAGAAATTGTTGCTTAATTAATGAGTCAAATCTCCTCCGTTTTTATGTCTTTTTTGGATTCTTCCAATGACTTTGATCGAGTCAATCATGGAAAATTGTTTATGAAATTAATTCAAAAGCATGTGCCCAATTTTATCTTAAGAATCTTAACATATTGGTTTGCTCAGGAAGTGATGCTGGTTAAATGGGGAAACGGTGTATCTGCACCATTTAAAGGGTAACTCATCCCCAAATCAACTTATTTGCTAAAGAAAAAACTGTTAACATGGTTGTCTTATAGTGCTATCTACATATCTACATATGTGACTCTCAACCTCTTGTGATGAGGAGGGTGCCTTTAAATGCTAATGTGGAAATTGGGGTCCAAATTGTCTCATACTGTATCTGACCTGCTGGGACTATTCCATGCAATGGGCTTTTCTCTGTATTGTTCTTTCCTCTGTCTCTGTAATGCTTTTCTTTCCTCTGTTTGTTTTTTTGTTTTGTTCATGTACAGCACTTTGAACTGTCTTGTTACTAAGAAGTGCTTTACAACTAAACTTGCCTTGTCTTGCTAGGCAAGCAAGGCAAGGCAAATGTATTTATATAGCACAATTCAGTACAGAGACAATGCAATGTCTCTGTATGTCATGATTAAAATATTGGAAAATAAAACAGAATAAAAGCAAGAAGGAATAGAATGTAGAAACAAAAAAGAACATTAAAAACAGTAAAACAGTTTAACTAGAACAGTCAAAGGCAATTCTAAACAAATGTGTTTTTAATCTTGATTTAAAAGAAATCAGGCTTTCTGCACTTTTACAGTTTTCTGGAAGTTTGTTCCAGATAAGCGGAGCATAGGAACTAAATGCTGCTTCTCCATGTTTGGTTCGTGTTCTAGGTATGCAGAGAAGGCTGGAGCCAGAAGACCTTAGTGGTCTGGAAAGTTGATACACTGATAACAAGTCTGTGATGTATTTAGGTGCTAAGCCATTAGGGATTTATAAACTAACAGAAGTATTTTAAAGTCTATTGTCTGAGATACAGGGAGCCAGTGTAATGACTTTAGAACTGGGGTGATGTGCTCTACTTTCTTAGTCTTAGTGAGGACGTGGGCAGCAGCGTTCTGTATCAGCTGCAGCTGTCTGATCCACTTTTTAGGCAGACCTGTGAAAACACCGTTGCAGTAATCAATTCGACTAAATATAAACGCATGGATTAGTTTTTCCTGATCCTTCTGAGACATTAGTCCTTTAATCCTGGAAATGTTCCTCAGGTGATAGAAAGACGAACTAGTAATTGTCTTTAGATGCTTTTGGAGGTTCAGGTCTGAGTCCATCACTACACCCAGATTTCGGGCCTGATTAGTGGTTCCTAGCTGAAGTGACTGAAGCTGTGTGCTAACCTTTGATCTCTCCTCTATTGGTCCAAATATTATTACTTCTGTTTTGTTTTTATTCAACTGAAGAAAATTTTGGCACATCCACGTATTGATTTCTTCTAGGCATTTACTCAGTGCTTGAACTGGTTTATAGCCACCTGGTGACATGGTGATGTAAAGCTGTGTGTCGTCTGCATAGTTATGGTAGCTGATGTTGTTGTTTTTCATTATCTGAGCTAGAGGGAGCATGTAGATATTGAAGAGGAGGGGACCCAGGATGGACCCTTGGGGAACCCCACATGTAATTTTTGTCATCTTTCATGTAAAGTTACCTACTGACACAAAAAAAAGTCCCTGTCCTTTAAGTAGGATTTAAACCAGTGGAGAGCTGTACCAGAGAGGCCGACCCAGTTCTCCAGGCGTTCTAACAGGATAGAGTGATCGACAGTATCAAATGCTGCACTGAGGTCCAATAGTACCAGCACGGTGTTTCTTCCACAGTCTGTATTTATATGGATGTCATTAAACACCTTGATAAGGGCGGTCTCTGTACTGTGGTGAACACGGAAGCCAGACTGGAATACGTCAAAGCGGCTGGTCGTTGTTAAGAATAGGTTTAATTGTTGAAATACAGCTTTTTCAATAATCTTACTGATAAAGGGGAGGTTTGAGATGGGCCTGTAGTTCTGGAGGAGAAGTTTGTCTTCTTCCATTAAGGAAGAACTAGGCTTTCAGAGTTCCACATTTGCCGTCCTGATATTTTGTAGAACAGCACAATATATTGCAAATATATCGTCATCACAACATGAGTGACTTCTGGAGCACAATAACTGTTGGTTTATACATTCCAAGTCTTATGAACTTGCTTTGTTAATACTAATGTCATATTTTCTCAGTTGGACATAGTCTCACAACACCATATGCCAATACTAGACACAAATGACATAGCCCAAGATGCTACATGAAATGATAGAAGCCTAGATGAACCTAGAGAAGAAAGAAGACAAACAGGCATATATTGCAGCTGATACTCACATCAGAAGACTTTATAATTGTGCAGCCCTAATATCTAGGCTTGTTTATTTAGATCTTTCCCTAATCTCACACAAGTAAGCAGAGTGTTTACGCTGTTGCTTTAAACTGTTGTGCCTCCCAGTATCTGAGATGTTGTAAATAAGTAGAATTATCAGAAGTTCACAAAGCTATGACATCATCATATAGTTTCTTTGAAAACAAATAAGTAAAGTAGGTTCATGCATATTTCTGTCTCTTATTCTGTAATTTAGCACAAATAAATATTTAGCTAATTCTATCTAACCTGACAACAGCCAGATGCATGTCTCGCTCCGCCTAGCTCCACTCACATACACCTGGGACACCGCCATAGGAATTGCCTTTATTGAAGGCTGGGCCTTATCAAAAATTCTTGCATATGATTGGATAAGCCACTTGTCTGTCATCTTTATCGACGTGCTATTTCAACCACTCACACCGAAGCTAACCCGTGACGCTGATGAGAGTGGCGCAGGGAAAAAAATTTGACAGTGAGCTGACAGGAAGAGGGGGGGGGGGGAGACAGGCGGCAAAGCGCCGTGGGTCGGAGTCGATCCCGGGCGGACCGCGTTGAGGGCTAAAGGCCACCTAATATGGTTTGCGCTAACCGCTCGTTAGCGGCTAACCGCTTGCCAAATCCGGTTGGGAGAAGGGCGAAAACATCGTTTCCACCAACAAAAGCCTTCAGAGCCGTTCTCTGATGTTCTTTTAATGAAACAATATTAGGTAGATTGGACGACACGGAAGAAATAGCAGCATCAATGTTAACGCTTGCTTCCTCGATGCGAGCCGCCATTGTTGTTGGAATCTCACGGTCGCTTCTCCGCTACGTCACATCCAGGAAACACCCGCCCTGCGTCCTGATTGGCCAGACCATAAATTTGGTTGGGGAAATCACTTTAAATGGGCGATGTCCCAGATGTATGTGAGTGGAGCTAGGCAGAGCGAGACATGCATCTGGCTGTTGTCAGGTTAAATTCTATCTGACATCAACAAGAAAAGTTCAGACTGATTTAACGTCCAACATTGAGAAAAAAAGGTTTTGTCTTTTCATACTGTGGCTATAAACATATAATTTGAACTGCATATGTATGTACATACATATGCGTATATATGTAGTTGTGTGTATATTTGTAATGCATGTTTCAGGGTTTCCCGCAGCGCTATCTTGGCGAGGCGGCCGCCTCGCCAAACTCACGCTACCGCCTCGCCAACATTCCAAAAAAAATAAAATTTAAATAAAAAAAAGAAAAAAAAAACTAACTCATGCTTGCATGGTTATGTGACGTTAACACGCGCTTTTTTTGTTGTTGCTTTCGCGCGTGCGTGAATGGCAGTCGTCCCCGCTCTGCGAGTCGGTCTGCGCAGAACTTGTCGTCCCCTCCCCCATCCCCCCCACCCCCGCTCTGCGAGTCGGTCCGCCGCGCAGAATTTGTCGTTCCCCCCAACTCACCGCCTCGCCTAAGCAAATTCCTGCGGGAAACACTGTCTTTTGTTTGATATAGTGCTAGTATCTCCACAGAGCTACAGTTAGACAAGTCAACATTAAAGTTATCACTGTTTCCCAGACTATCCACTCACTTGTCCTCACACGCAGCACTATGGCAAAACTAAAGTCAGAGCTTTTGAATACAAAGTCACAAAGTGTGAAAGTGTTAATTCATATTTTATGAATTGTGTTTATCTTATTTTTCTTCTCTCTTACACTCAAGAGGAATTCAAGAACTTCAACATTTCCGCAGAACAATAAAAAGGTAACATTTTTGAGAAAATGTATCACCCTGTTTAAACAACATCTTCGGCAATTACTTTTAAGTTATTGTCAGTATTGCTATCGGTTCAAATGTATTTGTGATAGGGCTGTCAATCGATTAAAAAATTTTATCTAATTAATTACATACTCTGTAATTAATTAATCTAAATTAATCGCATATAATTTTTGCTGTAAAAGTATTTTAAATATTTAAATTCAAATGATTCAATGAATAATCAGCATTAGATACATTAAAGTATCGGCTGTATCTAATGCATTATCCGTTGAATACTGATAATGCATTTGGCCACCGGGCTGGACTAAATCGTTTGTCCAGCAGTCACAGACTCGTTATCTGGACAGTATCTGGATGGTATCTGGCAATCTTATACCATCAACTTACTCTTAAAACGATCTTGTGATACGTTATCTAAAGAAGAAAAATACGTCGAGAACTCGTCGTTTCATAAAAAAGGCCTATTCATAAAATATCCATCCAAATAATTCCATCTTACATGCTACTTTTACTGAAACATCACGGACAGAGGGCTTAGTTTTAAAATTGAGCTGTCATTAGATCAAATTCATAAACAATTGTTTTCAACAGCAGACAAACTGAACTAAACAGATGCCAATGTCAAACTGAACTCACGTCAACAGGAGACATTAACTGAAATAATAATAAAAAAAGATAACCTGAATTTAACAGACGTCAACATATTCCATATTCCAATCTACTTTTTAGGCTAATATACACAATTGAGACCTATTGCTATTTTATTAGTTGTTATCTCTTATCTGATGTATTTCTGATGTTTGGCACTTTGTTTTACCTCGTGTTAAAGTGCTCTTTAAATAATGATGACATTCATGATGATTATGATCAGAATAAACTTTTCCATCACCTCCCAGAAGCTGGAAAGAAAAGAGACAAAAACATTTTGTCTCTTTTTTACACCTCACTTACTAACGCTAATATTTTAGTCTAAATACTTTAGCCTAAATATTTTAGGCTAAAATGTGACACTTTTTATTTGTTTTTCTTCAATCCCTCTGTGATGTTTAGTAATTTCTGCCAAAGGCTGCAGCATTTTGATTTAATTCATCTGAATGCAGTATTTGCAAGCCATACTCTGGATGAAAAAAAAACTGTCTGTGATTGGCTTTAACTGCCGAGCGAGCGCACAGCTGATGTGCAGGTGTGCGCGAGCAGAGATAGAACTCACCGCGATGACAGCGGGTTGAGAAGACTTTATCAGACCGTGCCAGACCGGTTTTGAGCGTTGAGAGTTTTTGCACTGCGCGCTTGGATTGGTTCCTGCACGCTCAAACAGAAGGCACGAATATCGCTACACTGTTTCACAGAGTTGAGCGGCAGCGCTGTCTTCTTCTCTGTCTTCTCACGCCTCCCCTGTGACTCTTTGGCGCCCCCCAGGGGAGGCGCGCCTCACCGATTGATCTGGGTTTTTTTTTTAATCCGTTATTTTTTTAAAATTAACTAATCAAAATTTACGCGTTATTTTGACAGCCCTAATTCTTTCAGATACCTCTCCACTTTTAATTTCAACATAAATTAATATTTACATTTAGTAATTAAGAGTAATAAGGAATTCTTAAATGTTAGTAACATACAAATAAGTTATAACCTATAGTTTTATATACAGAATGTTTATAGACTTGACACTTGTCTTGTAAAAAAATTACTCATGAATGTTCTGAAAAAATAAGAGAAAATGTCTTTCACTCTTTTGGCGCCCCCCCCCCCCCCCCCCCCCGGGGAGGCGCGCCTCACCGATTAATCTGCGTTATTTTTTTTTTAATCCGTTATTATTTTTTAAATTAATTAATCGAAATTAACGCGTTATTTTGACAGCCCTAATTTGTGACGTAACTTGGAGAAACTGACATGTCAGCAGTTCTGCCGCTGAGGGGTAAAAAAGCAGCTCCGTCTTGTGCCTCTACAGCAAGTTAGAGTTTTAATAGTGAGTTTTGCGGTCCCTCTATCAATTTTCAGGTTAGCAATTTATTATTTTAGCATTCAGTTAATTTATTTAGCATTTATTTAGCTTTTACTAGTAGCCCAGACCATGTCCCCATCAGTGTTTAAAACCCCTCATGGAAATAACATTTGTTAAAAACTTCAAAACCGAACCTAAAACACATTAGCATAGCTTTGTTTCTTAAACTCGCTAGCAGGTAGCTTAGCCTGTAAACTTCATGTACCTCATTTAAACCTTAAAAACACAGTGAAAGCACATTAGAAGTAAACAATCCAAATTGTTTTATCCCAAACTAACTTTTCATGTTCTCGCTGCCAAACCTCATCAATTTGTGTCCTGTTCTGGTGACTGGGGCATCAAGTAGCAATGAGTTGTTGCATGGAAAGCTCTTGTTTAGGGGTACAGGTGCTTTGGGCAAGATCTGCACAGATCTCCGGTGGGGCCGTGCTCAGCGCGTTCCTTTGGCTGGCTTATAAAGGCTGCCACATTGAGGATCTATAGTGCTCACTTAGGCACTTGTGGGGTGGCACTACGCAGCTTGCAGGGGGACGGCTATCGGTCAGCTTCTGAAAAAGCTGTGCAAATGATCACAAACAGCCAGTTTCACCCTAACTGCCTAGATGTCTGATTGCACAGAAACACTGCGTTGCCTTTCAGAGTGTGCAAACAGAGAGCTGTGTCTCTCCAGTGCTGTTTAGGAGTGGAAAAAGAGATTTGATCCTGGGAGACGGTTTTGTAGAAGCCAGGAGTTGTCGTGCTGGCCATCTCATGTTTCTTATGGATATCAGATTACAGTCTAACATCTAAAGCCTTGAGAAATCTGATGCCAATAAAACAATTGTGTAATTACATGCTTTGAAGTTATTTAATGTTAAATCAAATAATCCTTGGTCTGTTGGTAAGTGTCCTATAATTGTAATTGTAATTGTATTACTTTTGGAGGGAGTGTTCACTGATCTCTATTGATTCACTGGATTGCTGATTTGCCTGAAAAACTGAAGCCACTGGCCGCCATTTTACTACTCCCTACTCTCACAGAACCCCATAGGATTTGGTTGCAATAACAAGCAGTTTTCTAGCTGTGTGAAAACGTTTCAGAGGTAATTCTACAGTCAGTGGATGTACTAACACTATCAACTACTAGGAAATGATGTGCTAAAATATTTATATATAGGTGTGTGTGTGTGTGTGTGTGTATATATATATATATATATATATATATATATATATATATATATATATAGTGTGTGTGTGTGTGTGTGTATATATCTATATGTGTGTGTGTGTGTATCCATACATTTATGTTTTTGTATATTGTTATTTATATATATATATATTTATAAATGTTGTTTATACACATATAAATAAATATGCAAAATATTTCAGCACATGACTTTCTCAGTACTTGACAGTTTTAGTACATAACATAAAAGCATATGGCATTTGACATTTTAAAAGTCTTATGCCCCCCTTGAACATGAGAAAATCATTGTTGTTCGATGCTGTAGCGCACATATTCCCTAGTTACTGGGGGAAAATAGGGAGTAACAATATGGCGGCTGGTGGCTTCACAGGGACTTGTATTATATACGGCCAATGCGCAATCCAGTGAATAAATAGAGATCAGTGGGAGCGTTCCTTCCTTTACTTTGAATGTAAAAACTAGCTTTTGTATGCATTGTGCTAAACAAAGAAACTTGCATTGCCTTACATCTCTGAAAGACATTCTGTGTATGAGCTTATGTTTCAAAGCACCCTTTTCTTTCTGAAAAGAAAGAAAAACTAAATGCGCTTATATTCCCAACACTAAATTACACCAATTGTTTACATCTCCCGGTTGCTATAGTTACCATTAACGCAGACACTGAAATAAAAACAAATAAGCAATCCCTGCTTGAAAACTCAGCTCGTAGTCTGAGTCAAAAGTTTATTATTTCAATCACACAGTGACTGTTTAGGACCATCCTACTTCTAAAACCTACTTTATCCTGCCTAAGCTAGAAAGAAAAGTAAAACTAATTTACTTGTTGCTTTTTCTGCTGGCTGGGAAAGGTTTCTAAGGTCAGATTTTGAGGTACAAGTCATCCGTTGGTCTCAGATCAGCACAGTTTTACTTCAGTTGAAGAAGCAAAAATGATGAAAACCATAGTTAGTGGACTGGGGAACAAAAACAAGGATGCCTTTGTGTCCTCGGGAAAATCTCCTTTGGATTTTCTAATACCAGGGTCTGCTTTGGGTCTGGTCTTCAATTGGGAATAGAGTTGGGAATCGGCTGGTTCTGCACAGCTGGATTCCAAAGCTGAACAGAGCTTTCTTCCTTGAAGGAATGAGCCATGTGCAACTTGCCAACAGGTTTTTTTAAACCAAGTTAGAATTTGTTCTCATAAAGCAACGCAAAGGGACGTTATGGAGGGAAAGAGCATTGCTGCAGGCTTTGAATTCTCCTTTGTTTTGTGTGGGAGGAGCTACGACTGCTTGGGGTAGTCACCATAGACATCATATACGTAGACGCCCCGTCGTCGGGTGAGAGGCATGCCGGCAGAGCGGCCATCTTAGGTCAGACCAAGCTGCGCTCAGAGAGAATACACGTCAATTCAGGACAGTGGTACATTATGTTTTCAGATACTCTGAATCCGGTGTGTTATGCCATTACGGGACGTGACAAAAACGGCATTAATTCGGGACGTGACGGACCGCATTACCCATGATGCAATGTGGTCAAAATGGCCACCAACTCCCATCATGCAACACGGCCCAAAATGGCCGCCGCCCTAACAACGGAGTGGAGAGATAACGTTGCTAGGTAAAAGTTGATAAAACTCGGCCACGCAGGACAATCTGCCTTCTTCCCTGGCGCCCTGCCAACCCGAGAAGACACACAGCTGTTTCACTTCGTTGGGGCAATCCCACGCCACGTGCTCGAGTTTCTCGCTGGACCGAGATTTCTCGGAGCAACGTTATTCCCTGTTTGCTTAACAGGAGGTCGACTTAAAAAGGTACTTTTAATTCCCTCTGATCAAATACTGGAAGCCGCCTTATCTCCCAGTGATCGAAAGAGGACTACGCTTGTGCTGGGCCGAGCCAAGCGACTGTGAACCCGGAGGAAGAAACGAAGCAGCTTCTTCCCCGTCCCGCTGCAGCCTGCGGACAACTGCGTTCGTCAAGACGTGTCCAGAAAGCCACACTACTCGGAGCGCTCCGGACCAGCCCCGAGGCACCTCAATGTAACGGGGTCTCCCCTTTTATTTCTGTCTCACCAACAGGGTGTTTAGAAGTGCCTGGGCAGGCGTAGAACTTTGTAGGTGTTGGTTAATGCTTTTATTCCACGACGAAGTTGGAATTATTTTGCTGAATGTTTTTCTTTGTATGTGCATGCATTTTACAATTGATTTTGCTGTGTTGATTTGTGATTCATCAATAACCCCGCCGTGGGTCACTGTTTCAGTTCTTTTCCATCTTCTTCCCTGCTTTCCCCCCTCTCTCTTTTCGCTTCTTCTTATCAGTTAATCTCTTTGTCCGAGCTCGATTCGCGGGTGTGTTTAAACTCCCAGTTAGCCGCGCCCTCTCGAAGCGAGGCATTATCCCATCAGCGTAAGCGTGGTTATGTCATTAGGACCTCCCCTCATACGTCATCGTAGCAGCCATCTTGGGAGGGTGACGTGTATCTGAACTGTAGGGAGCTTAGCTGAACTAGCTTTTGGTAAGACATCAAAGCGTCCAGTGAGATTCCCGAAGCTGTTCTGTCTGTCAATGCTGATACGTCAAATGCCGGTGTTTTGAGGGCAGTGTTAAACAACTGTGAGTTGAGTTAAGATCTGCTAACCGCTCATTTTAATCCATTGTTTATTTTTGTTTTGTTCTTTTATTTCCACATATATATTTTGCATGTTTTAGTTTTTAGTAGTGAGTAAGAAGAGTTAACATCTGATATTAATACAGAGACATATCATTGGATGGTGATAAGGAATAAGGATTTAAACTCTAATTGCAGTTACATTGGGGTTCTCACAACCTGCTGGATAAACCTCGTCGGTTAACAGTCCGACCAGATCATTTATTCCAGTATAAATGAGTTCATAACAGCAAATTAACTAAAGCATTAGTGGTATAAATTCTTACAAGCTTATAGCTAACATCACCACCATTTGAACTATATTGTGTTATAGCGGAATTTTGAGTTGAACGATTTATTATTTAAATTATAATACCAAATTATAATTAATAATAATAATAAGCATATTCAACCAGCTTCTGGCATAACAGGTGAATTCTCACCCGATTTCCAGATAAATTAGCTGACTGAAAACGTCACCTTTTTAGGGGCTACATGGGACCAATTGATTGAATTAAATGATTGATAGTCCAGCTTAATACATAATTTCGATTTTGTTTTGACAATTAGCAAACTTCCAGAGCTTCCCAGGATGCCCGACTTTTACTCTGCTTATGGGTGCGCAAATAAAAGAACACTACAAACCACATCCGGGGGAATTTCCTTCCATAAGTAAGATTTTAGGGTTCCTTATCATTATGCATTTGTTATGAGTTGCATTACAACCCTTATTGTTGAATGTGAGCGTCGTGGGTTTTCCTTGTCTGACGCTGCTCGCCCCCGCACCACATGTGATAGGTTTATGATGCCATGTGGGCGGGGAGATCAGGAGCGCGATGACTAGGACAAGGAAGTGGTGTTCAAGCGTGTGCGTGTGTTGTTGTTAGCCGCAAGCTCGGGAGTTGAACACTTGCAGTTCTGTTAGAGGCGTGGGCTGCAGCCTCAGGAAATAGCAGCTCATATTTCCAATAAACCCTGTTGACGGTACTTCGGCTGCAGTGTGGGCATCATTACAATATATATATATATATATATATAAAGAAAACAAACAAAATGGTCCTAAATTACTGGACAAACATGATTTATGGGGAAAAAATAACAGGGTATTTTTCTTTTTGCTATGATTTTGTAATCTCTTTGATTCTAAGATGCATTATTTAGTTTTTTGTTGATTTCTTTCTTTTTCTTCCATATTGCGGTTTGTATTATATCATAAATGCTGCTATTGGCACATCTGCTCTCACTTGTCTGTATATAGTTTGTAGATCAGTGTCATCACGTACTCTTAAAAAGTGGCAGATGGTCACTGATGAGTATCTGTTTTTTGTACAGTTGTGGAGTGGTACTACGCAGCTTGCAGGGGGACGGCTATCGGTCAGCTTCTGAAAAAGCGTATATATATATATATATATATATATATATATATATATATATATATATATATATATATATATATATATATATGAGAGAGAGAGATATGTGTGTATACTTTGTGTGTTTATTATATTAATATGTAACTGCAAAATATATAATTGTGAGTATATATATCATCCAGTTTGACTTCAGTTTAAATCGCTTTGGTATGAATAAATATGTGCAATATGACTGAAAGGTCATGAGCATTGTGAACATATAATTAAAATGAGATCTGAGCTGCCTCTTATTAATTCTGACAGCAGCTGTCTGATCTGTGGTCTGACCCAAGATGGCCGCCCCATAGACACATCGGCCTAGCAGCCGGCAGCGTCCAATGGGCCGTCTATGTATATAATGTCTATGGTAGGCACAGTCCAGGACAGCAGCTGCAAAGCCTGTTGGGACATGGAGTCACAAATGTTTCCTTGTCCACAGAACACATAACAATTGACTATTGACTTGTGTGCAGACTTTTTTTTAGTAGGAATAAACAGCAAACTGGGACAACTTTCTCTGCCAATGGCACAATGGGGTGTGGAGCCATTGCTTATCAGCCTGCTTCTCAAGCATGTGCACTACAGGATAGGTAAACGGAACAGCATGGCATGCATGTAAGTGTTGACCATTCGCATAATAAAATAACATTTAATTGAGACATAGCCATTAATGTCAAAGAAAACAATGTCCCCCGATAAAGCCTCGTTTCCTCCGCAGGATTGTGCATAAGCTTGAGGTGCGTGTTAAGTCTGGTGCATGTCAACTTGGAGGAGAGATCGGAAGGGAGAGAAGGGTTTCTCATTGGGAAAAAAAACTGTCTGGGGCGGGTCTTATAGTTTAACCTAAACTGTTCTCCATACTCACAGTTCAAATTTGTGCAGGATCAGGTATAGTTCCTTTAATAAATCAAGGCAGTCATATTAGAAAATCCGTTTGCTGGGATACTGTGATAAATAAAAGTATTTGTGTGGTTAAATTGTCTCCACACACTACAAATCTCCATAAAAATAGAATAAAACGGAAAGGATCAACCAATACCTGGATGACATATTTAGAATGAAGTGTATTTAACAGTGAGGGTGCTAGAAAAGCAGACCGGTTTGTTTAAAGAACCGGTTAGAAAGTGGCTGTAGGACCAGCACTGGTTAACAACTGGTACCTCTAAAGTGGAAAAGTCCTGACAGTTTCTGTTCATTCTTTTAATTATTATTTTAGAAGATTCAGCGAACCATGAGGACTCTGCTTTCTTAACATACAGTGGCTTGCAAAAGTATTCATCCCCCTCTAAATGTTCCACATACTGTCACAATACAACCACAAACAAATATATTTTATTGAAATTTTATTAGAAAGACCCACACAAAGTGATATACAATTGTGAAATATAACTTAATGCCATCACCTAATCTGGTGATGGCATTAAACAGTAAACATGTGTTCAGGGTTTCCTTTTTTCACCTCTGGAATATCGCCAAAATTAGAAATATTTTGTCTGGAGTGACGCTGAAGAACTAATCCATGCATTTGTTACTTCAAGGCTGGACTATTGTAATTCTTTACTATCAGGAAGTCCACAAAATGCAGTTCGAAGCCTTTAGCTGAACCCAAAATTCTGCAGCAAAACTTCTGATGATAATCAACAACAGAGGTCATAATTCTCCAGATTTAACTTCCCTTCATTGGCTCGATGTTAAATCAAGAATATATTTTAAAGTTCTCCCTCTCACATATAAAACCCTTAATAATCAAGCTCCATCACATAATAGAGATCTGATTACCCCATATGTTCCGAGCACGTTGCTCTCAGACTGCCGGTCTGGATCCTAGAGTCTCTAAAAGTAGAATGGGAGGCAGATCCTTTAGCTATCAGGCTCCTCTCCTGTGGAACCAACTCCCAATTTTGGACACCCTGTCTACTTTTAAGACTAGGCATAAAACATTTCTTTATGACAAAGCTTATAGTTAGAGTAGCAAAGGTTTTCCTGGCCTAACTCTTAAGTTATGCTGCTATAGGCTTAGGCTGCAGGAGGACATCAAGATCTATTTTTCTATCTATTGTTCCCCAACTTTTCACTTTATGTTTCTCTGTCTTTTTTCTCTTCCTAGTAGGTACACTTGCTCGGGTGTTCTGTTAGTTGTGACATCATCCAGGGTGGCAGATCATCTTTCATTACCATATAACATGGAAAGGACTCCTGGATCAATGTGTGCTTCTGCGCTTTTTTTGTGTGTCTTTGTTCTGTCTTCTCTAACCCCCAGTCGGTTGAGGCAGATAACTGTTCACACTGAGCCTGGTTCTGCTGGAGGTTTTTCCTCCCTGTTATAGGGGGGGTTTCCTCTCCACTGTCGCTTCATGCATGCTCAGTATGACGGATTGCTGCAAAGCCATTGAAAATGCAGACAACTGTTCACTGTGGGTCTACGTTCTTTAATGAGGAGTGAATGCTGCTTGTCAAGACTCATGCAATCTGCTGGGTTTCCTTAGGTAGGAAACATTTGAGTGAGTAAAGTGCCTTGAGATGAAGTTTTGTGAATTGGTGCTATATAAATATAATTCATTTGAATTAAATTGAAGTAGAAGTAAAATTATAAAGGATTTAAAACTTTTTTTTGGTTACAAATCAAAAACTGAAAAGGGTGGTGTGCAAATGTATTCTGCCCCTTTTCTCTGAGTGGAACCAATTGTCTTTAGAAGTTGCCTGATGATTGCTAATGACTAAATTGACCTATGTTAACCTATGTTTATTCTAATCTCAGTACAAATACAGCCGCTCTGCGGCAGTCTTAGAGGTTGATTAAGAGAATATTAGGGAGCGAGCAGCATCATTAAGTCCAAGGAAGACACCTAGGGCTAAAAAACCTTAGACTATAAAAATATTTCTCACGCTTTGAACATCTCATAGAACACTGCTCAATCCATCATCTGGAAATGGAAAGAGTATGGCACAACTGTAACCCTACCACGACAAGGCCGATCACCTAAACTTATAGGCAGACCCGGCGGCATGGGTGGGCATTGGGGGGCCGTGCCCGCCCTGTGAGCCAGCTGTGCCCGCCCTGGACTGGAAGCTGTCTTTATTTATTTTTAACCTCGAAGTGGCCATTGTCCTTTTAGTACTGTCTTTGATGTGTCAATCATACAATTTAACCAATCCTATCAACGACTGACGACAACATGCTGGCCAATCACAGCTGGAGTGGGGCGGGACACTGAGTCATAGCCTTCAGTCGACGCCGCGGTTCGGCTGTGGTCACCGTTGGTGTCGGTAGAGTGGGAAGGAAATTTGGTCTGATTACCAAATAATTACAAGAAGTGACAACGAAGCAGAGAGCGAACTGGAAGGAGCGCTATAAATTTCAGTTTGAAACGTCAGCACTGAAGTCTAACCTGGAGTAAACATTTACACTAGGAGGGTTAGCTAGACAGCTAGGAGGGTTAGCTAGGGCAGCTAGGAGGGTTAGCTAGGAGAGTTTGTATTTTTAAGTTGATAAGTAGAACTCAACCCCTCTTGGGCATTTGCACTGACAAAACACTTGATTAACCATTATTCTTTTCTTGTTTTATTATAACAATATTATTCATTATAACTATTATTCATTGATGATGTCAGATCGTCAGATTCAACTTATTTAAAAAATAAATGACTATTTTGATATATTTTGTTAGTAATTCTTTCTAAAAGCCCAACAAATGTTATGAAAAGCTTCCGAATTTTTTTACAATCTGCCCATAAGCTATTTTTTTCCAGCTCAATGTGTTCAAAAGCCTAATTGGTTGGAAACCTGCCTAATTTGGCAACACTGACTACACCATTGCTATTTGTGTGTTTGTTACAGTAGTATGTATATATATATATATATATATATATATATATACAGTTTTTTTTCTTTTTAAAGTGTGCCCCCCTAAAAAAAATTAATGCCCCCCCTGTAATTTGTTTCTGCAGCTGGGTCTGCTTATAGGCCAAACAAGGAGAGCACTGATCAGAGATGCAGCCAACACACCTAGCTTTAGTGTTATGCAGTGTTTTACTGAATGACTCCGAGTAGACTGTGCAGTACACAAAGCTTTAAACTGCATGAAACTAAAAACACTGGTTGAATATGTGAGAGCACCATGGCCCCTAGCTGTGTTCTAAATTTAATATCTACCAAACAGCACAGCCACAGTGACTCATAATGCAAAGCCTAGGCAGGGATGAATGCGAGGAGAATGTTGTGAAGAGCAGCAAGAGGCTGCTGCTCCAAAGCAGATGTAAATTCTGGCAACAAGCATGTGAAATGTGCTATCACACCAAACAATGGGACTACATCAGCACTATCTGGCACACATGGAGATACACACGTCTTGTAAAAACAGGCATATTGAGTGAGGCACATGTGAACACTAGGGCATTTTCATATTAGCTAAATTAGAGAAGAACACTGTAACGGCAGTTCGGGACGTGACAGACTGCAATTCCCATGATGCAATGTGGTCAACATGGCCACCAACTCCCATTATGCAACACGGCCCAAAATGGCCGCCGACCCTAACAACGAAGCAACAAGATAACGTTACTATGGAGGGTTTTATAAGCGATGGACGCGCTGCGCTCATCCTTCTTTTGCCGTGGTCGGCATGTTAAAGAAATATGTCAACAGCCATGACAGGGTCTGGGACATAAAGCTTCCCCTGGTCCTAATGGCCATCTGCTTGACCCCACAATGCTACACAGGGGTGACAACTTTCGAGATGATGACAGGGAAACAAATGACCTTTCCCCTGCATCTCATCTACCAGCCCTAAGACGTCAGTTTGACAACCACCTGCACGGCACACCAGTACCGATTTAAAAGACCATCTCCGAACGACTTTCGCGTGGGCTCAAAAGAACCTAGGAACCAGAATGCAAGGTGCCAAAGCCTATTACGATCGGAAAACGTCCCATAGGGAATACGAGATAGGAGACAAGGTTTTCTATTTCCGTTTTACCCAGCCATCTGGTCGGTCCAGGAAGTTTCTTCCAAGCTGGGCAGGTCCTTTCGAAATCGTTGGAAAACTCTCACCGGTAGATTACCGGATAAGAATCCCAAAGCCCCGGCAAAGTCCAGAATACAAATGGGTTCATGCGAACCAAATTAAGCCGTCCACCAAACTCTACTCACAGGGAACAGAGCCTAACTCCGCCCCGCCGAAGAGAACAATGCATAGCATTAAATAGGACAAAGTGCATGTTAAACCAGGGCATTCAAACATGCACTAATAAATAACCGCCCATACACAATTTCACGTCTGTAATTCAGATCTCTCTGTTGCAGGATGGAGATCACCTGGATGATTATTATTATTGTCGGATTGCTGGGGCCAGTAGGAAAAGGAAACATCTGGATATCATTGTTTAGCTGTAATGTTCCAAGATCTGTCAAGTAGCAGAATTAATCGCTCTGTTTTGTACTGTTATTTACCAGAATTGTAAGTCCAGTTGCCAAGACTTGGACGTCATTAGCTTGCAACACACACACACACACACACACACACACACACACACACACACACACACACACCAATAAAGACACACAGACTCTTGTGTTTAACGCACACACATCCCTTGGCCATAAAGGCCAGCTCATTGTAATGAATGTTAGAACTCACGCTTCACACCCGTTGTACGTGCGAAGATGAAATGGAATAAATTGAGTTCTCATTGACAAGACAAAGGAACGCCATCTCTCGAGTCTTCTTTCTTTCTTTTAAAGGTTTTATAGTTAAATAATTCTCCAACATAAATTGGTGAACCTCGACGTGATAGAAAAAGGGAGATCTGCTTTCCCCCGCTCGGAGCTGGCCCCTCCGCGCTGTGGTGGAGGAGAGAGGACAGAGGTGAGTGTAAATACATTTTTGTAGTGCTCTCTGTCTTCTCTTCTCCGCTTGTTAATGACAAAATTGCCGCCTGTGAGATTTGAGTTGGGAAGAGTGCTTTTTTGATTGTTTGACATATGGAGTGGTTGTTCCTTTGTCTTGCCATCTATCGGTATTTTTCTGCGCAGAAAAAAAGTTGTCCTAAACATCAAAAAATTTGGAATGATATGACATTCCTCCAAAATTGAGCACACGCGACAACTTAAAAGGAAGAGATTTGTACTCCCAGCCGCTTTGATCGGATGTCCCATCAAATATGACGTTAGAAGTGATGGCATATAGAAAATGGATCGGACCATGACGGGTCTATGCTGAAGTTTTTCTAATATATATAACTTTTTAGAATCAAAAAGATCAATGTGAGAGATTGATCTTATAAATGTTCGGCTGGTCGGAGTCCTTTTAGGGCGCGGCCCTGTTGGTGTAAGCGCTTGAAGAGAAAAAAGGCACTTCTGGGGTTATTCCGTGTGGAAGCCCTTTTGAAATGTAAACGCTTCACACCCGTTGTACGTGCGAAGATGAAATGGAATAAATTGAGTTCTCATTGACAAGACAAAGGAACGCCATCTCTCGAGTCTTCTTTCTTTCTTTTAAAGGTTTTATAGTTAAATAATTCTCCAACATAAATTGGTGAACCTCGACGTGATAGAAAAAGGGAGATCTGCTTTCCCCCGCTCGGAGCTGGCCCCTCCGCGCTGTGGTGGAGGAGAGAGGACAGAGGTGAGTGTAAATACATTTTTGTAGTGCTCTCTGTCTTCTCTTCTCCGCTTGTTAAAGACAAAATTGCCGCCTGTGAGATTTGAGTTGGGAAGAGTGCTTTTTTGATTGTTTGACATATGGAGTGGTTGTTCCTTTGTCTTGCCATCTATCGGTATTTTTCTGCGCAGAAAAAAAGTTGTCCTAAACATCAAAAAATTTGGAATGATATGACATTCCTCCAAAATTGAGCACACGCGACAACTTAAAAGGAAGAGATTTGTACTCCCAGCCGCTTTGATCGGATGTCCCATCAAATATGACGTTAGAAGTGATGGCATATAGAAAATGGATCGGACCATGACGGGTCTATGCTGAAGTTTTTCTAATATATATAACTTTTTAGAATCAAAAAGATCAATGTGAGAGATTGATCTTATAAATGTTCGGCTGGTCGGAGTCCTTTTAGGGCGCGGCCCTGTTGGTGTAAGCGCTTGAAGAGAAAAAAGGCACTTCTGGGGTTATTCCGTGTGGAAGCCCTTTTGAAATGTAAACTAAAGAGTTGACTGCAGTCTGTTTTGGTTGAGTACTCCAGGTTTAGGCAAACGAGGTGAAAGAGTCTCCTATCAAATTTGAAGCAATAAGGCCTTGCTCTGAGCACGTGAAGTAAAAATGTTTATTTTTTACTTTTTTATTTGCTCTTGGTCCCACAAAAACTTGTTTTAAATTTTCTGTGCGCACAGCTAAAATCCAGGAACATTGAGCATTTGGACCATTAAGTAGGAAAAAAATAAGTTCCCCGGGAGAGTGAGAGTGAAAGGGAAAAAAAACGTGATAATGTGGGAATGTTGAGAAAGTATGATTAAGAATGAGTGATTGTTGTAGTTGTGAGACAGACATCTATGTGTGATTATAAAAGATGAGAGCTCTATTGTCTGACTAAAACACATGTTTGAAACTGGATGGTTGCTTTTGCTCTGTTTTATTTTAATTCAAAGTTCCACTGTCTGAGGTAATATTTTCTAGGTTGATGAGGTAAACAGTGCTTGGAAACTTTTATTTTTTGTAAAGAAATCTTGGTGGACCAAAGTGTATACCTAATTAAGCTGTTTTGTTGAAAAGATGTGGGTGCAGATACTTAAACTTTGTGCTTTGTGAAAGTTGGATAATTGTGCAAGAGATTGTGCTGGTGCGAAAACTTTTGGCAATAGGATCTGCGAACTTCTCTGCTTTTTGTCTGTCAGTGGGAGAGAAAACACAGCAGGCTGAGTTATTTTTTAGCCGTCAGTCAGCAGCTGCCAAGCTGCTCAGCCCCACCCGAAGGAAAATCTTACACACAAAGGAGGAAACACACACACACAGCTCATCAGGCAGAGCAGGACCCATACACAGAGTTCTCCTCAGGCAAGGAGAACCAAACACACAAAGCTTTTTGTTAGGTTTAAACACCAAACATCTTATTCAGCAACCTGCACAAAGAAGACACAGAGAATCAGTTAAATTGATCTTGCAAGGAGAGGGGCTCGGAGACTGCTCAGTTTACAATCCTCCAAACCACTCTGATCCAGTCTCCGCTCGCCAGGCTTTTTATTGAAAATTGGAACGCCCTAGTTACACAGGATTTCAACTGCTGAGGGAAGGGGAACAAACCAGTTGAAATCTATTAGGCAGGGAACCAATACACAACAACAGCATTCATTGTTATGGGAGTAACTTCTTTATCTTCCACAGGAGCTGCAAGATACAATTGGGTGCAACCTGCAACTGCTCGCATGCTTGTGTTCTGATATAAGGAGAAATAACACTTCAGTAATAAGTATAATATAATATTGTAAATGATCAAGAATGTTATTAGTAAAATATAAGATTGCATAGTGATTTAGTTGTTATAAGTGAAATATAATATAACTAGAATATAGATTAAAAGTAGAATAACTATAATAAATCCAACACTTTTCCACACCCTGCTCGGAGCGCTCCTCCTCTCTATTCTCTCCCCCGCCTGCGGAGAGACAAAGGAAACTTTGAGAGAAGGCAGTTCAGACTGCAAGAGTTTTCCTTTTTTTCTGCGAAGAGAAGTTAACCCCGCAGAATCTCTTAATTTTTGTTTTCTTAATTTGGATTAACGAAACTAATACAGAATAAAATGGCAAACATTCCAATTGTTGTCATAGGTTTAAAGAACCCCGAAATTGCGTCAAAAATTCAAAAGATTTCAAAGAAATGGAGTAAAAGGACAGAACGTTTAAGTTCCCCATGGCCGGAACAAGGCAGTTTTGAGACGGCTCTCTGTGAGCAAATGGAAGTCAGAGTTCTGGATTACAAAGCAAACAGCAATACTAAAAAAAGAAAGGAGAAACGTGACCTCGAGCTGAAGATTTTAAACGTCTTTAAAACAGAAGGAGAGGCTTATAGACGTGCTTTAAAGCAGAAATATATGGAAATGAAACAGCAATCTGTAAATGATAAGGCAGACAAAACTGCTGGAATTTTTCCAAGCCTTTCTGAGACGGTCAACATAATGGGAGATTTCCAGTACAAGAACAAGGATTCTCTGATCTTAGATGCGATGAGAGAAGGGGATAGAACTGAAGAGGGTTCTACAGCACATAAAGAGATTATGACTAAAGCCTCACACATCAGTGTTACAAGCGCAGAAGGGTCTCCTCATAAAAATGATCCCGCCTCAGTAAACATATATTCGTGTGTGCATAAGTCAGGATCACCTGCTGCTTCAGTTGCAAACCATCAGAATAATGAAGGCCCAATAAACTCAGGTTCCCCTGTTTATGCAGATGATTTAGCACCAAAGCATTGTAGCACAACAAAAAAGATAACATCTAATGATGTCAGAAGGTCGTTGACTTTGAAGCCTATGGGTGGGGTAGACTGTTATGCTGACTACGCTGGAAAGCGAAAGGGTGATTCATTTTGGGTAAACCTAGATCACGAAGGGATAGATTTGAAAAGAGAAATTGATCGCACCAAAATTGAAGAGTTGGAACAGGAAATTGAAGAGGAAGCCATAAGACAAAATATTGTACCAGGAAATCCCAGCGAGTCCTTAGTGGAAAATCCACTAATAGCAGACCAACTCGCATTACAAGATCCTGGAGCAGGAGCACAAGCCACTACTAGAAGGAGAAGTGATTTTAATCTAAGATATCATCCAAACGTGCATTCACCTGAGAGAGACACCAATAATAAACAATTACCAATATTAGTAAAAGGGAATGTCACAAACTATTTACCATGGGCTAACCAAGACTTGGTCGGAATGGTCGCAAAATTGCCAGACATTAACGAGGGTGCCAGTAAGTGGATAAAGGTGTTTGAAGAGTTAAATGTGGGGAAAATGTTGGCTATTGGGGATCTAAAGGCTGTCCTTGCACAGTGCATGGGAACACATACCATGGGAAATGTCTTGAAGGAACGTTTTGCATGGATGCTCCAACAGAGAGCACATGGAATCGGATTCAATTTATTTCGCACAGCAATGTGGGAAGCCCTCCGAAATGCAAATGCAGCTTGGAGAACTGTCAGGAAAAAACAAAGCAAAGACTCAGGCCACAATGATTAAAGTGACTGAACATGTGGCACCACCACCCCAAGGATTTTCAGAACCTGTACCTGATGTGACAAATCAGGCACAAAGGAGTTTTCCGGCTCCTCAACCAACACAGCTGCAACAACCGGTGGTGAATGTCTATCCTCAAGCATTTAACTCACAGCCATACGGACCTCGCGGGCGACAACAAAGAGGTCCCGCCTGGACTAACAGAGGCAGGCCTGGTGCACATGGAATAATGGGAGCATGTTGGACATGCAATGAACTTGGACATCGTGCCGAGCATTGCCCAAGAGGCAACAGCACCTACCGAAGGCAATCGCGTGGCCGGTTCTGTCCAGGTCAGACGAGACGTCTTGTAAACCCACCAAATTTTTGTTACAGGGGGCCCCAGAGAACCTTACAGGGGAGAACCAGTGCCCGATCGTAAGCGACGGTGCTGAAAATTAACCTATGTTAAAAATTCTAATTGAAGAAAAAGAAACACCGGTGCTGGTCGATACAGGAGTAGCTTACACATGTGTAAATCCAAATTATGCAAAGCACCTCCCCATGTCTGATAAATTCATTTCAACAGTAGGGTTCTCGGGAATAAGACAGTTAATACAAATGACAGCTCCTGTACGACTGGCAACTGACGTTGATGAGATACGAATACCCATCCTTGTCTCTGACCAAACACCAATTAACCTTTTGGGAAGAGATGCATTATGCAGGATGAAATTGAAAATTTGGTGTTCTCCTCAGGGGTTGTATGTTGACAAAACAGGTCTGGATCTTCAAATGTACATGCAAACACATGAAGCTGAAGTTTATTGGCTAGGAGACATTTCAGGCCCAGTTGAAGATGTAGTCACTAACTGGGGCCGGTACACTAAAGCTCAAATTCCAGAAGCCAGAAAACCTTTTCTAGATTACCACTGCACCATGTTCTATGACATTTCAAAGAGCATGGAGTTTGAAGAAAAATGGGACAGTTCTACAAAAAACAGAATTGTTAACCTTGAAACACAATGCATTGTTATTGGTAACCAAGGTGCAGCTTTAAATGTGAAACAAATGATTTCATTTCAGAGTGGTACAATGTTCCAGACTCAGTACCACACATTACATTGTTTGTAAATAAAGGATTTCATGCAAAAGATCTGGGACCAATGATGAAACTTGCAACTGAAACAACATGGGAAGACACAGATAACCCATTAATTTCACAATCATGTGATGGAACAACGATCAAGATCCTATGTGAAGTGACAATGACAGCAAGTTGTGAGAGTGCCTGTTGATCTTAAAGATCAGTCTGAGGAAGATGGTTCCTCTGAAGATTAACCATTAATGCAGGACATGCTAAAACATGTCTCTGAGCACTTATGGTCTAAACATGACACAGATGTGGGCTTAGTAAAATCTGCAGAGCCAGTGTCAGTTCAAATAAAACCAAATGCACGGTTTCCTTTTCGGCAGCAAACCCATTAAAACCAGAAGCAGAACAAGGCATCCAGAAAACCATTGATGGATTGATGCAAGCAGGTGTACTGGTGGAAGTAGAAAGTCAATGCAACACTCCAATTTTTCCAGTTATGAAAGCAGACAAAAACTAATTTCTTCTTGTTCATGACTTAAGAGAGATAAACAAGATAATAGTAGACGCAGAATCGGACGTGACAAATCCAAACACTCTTTTAAATTCAATACCAACTGAAGCTCGTTTTTTTACCGTTATTGATCTCTGTTCAGCGTTTTTCAGCATTCCGCTAGCAGAAGAGTCACAACATCTATTTGCATTTACCTACAGAGGTAAAAAAACTCAGTTTTACCCGATTGCCTCAAGGGTTTAAACTCAGCCTGCACATATTTAATCAGGCGCTAAAAAATTATTTGGAAGGACTCGATTTAACTGGTACTGTGTTACAGTATGTGGATGATTTGTTAATCTGTGGAAACACACTAAATGACTGTCATCAGGACTCAATCAAAGTTCTACAAAGATTAGCAGAGGGAGGACACAAGGTCTCCAAACAAAAACTACAGTATTGTCACCCACAGGTAGATTACCTAGGGAGACAAATATCACAAGGAACAGTTGGCATTTCACCTTCTAAACTGGAAGGTGTCAGCAAAGCTCCAAGTCCATGGACATTCGGCGAAATGATGACATTTTTGGGAATGACAGTATTCAATGCAGACTGGATTGAAAACTATGCGGAACAAACAGCACCGCTTAGAGAACTCATAAAAGAAGCAGGAAACCAGTTGTTGAAAGCAGTGTTAAAATGGACAACTGAAGCAAAAATAGCTTTTGAAACACTAAAACAGGAAATGCAAATGGCACCAACTTTGGCATTGCCAGACTATGATAAAGAATTCTACCTGTATGTAGCCAACAGAAAAAACATGTACGCGTCAGCTGTACTAATGCAAGAAACCTGCGTAGGACGACGAAAGCAAGCAATTGCTTATTACAGCACTAAACTAGACAATGTGGCCCAAGGCTGGCCACCATGTTATCAAGGTCTAGCAGCAGTCTACTACGCTTATGAAAAAGCATCAACCATAACAATGGGTTACCCGGTCATAATACAGACCTACCACAAAATCACCGAACTGATAAATCAAGGAAAATTTGTGATGACTCAGGCAAGATGCTTACAGTACATGCCACTTTTAACATATCCAGACGTAACTGTGCAAAAGTGCACAACAAACAACCCTGCTGACATGGTACCTCTGGATTGTGAAGGAGAACCACACGAGTGTCTTGCAGAAACAATGAAATACACAAGACTAAGACCCGATTTAGAGTCAACTCAGATAATGAATGCTGAAGTTACTTATTTTGTTGACGGGTCATGTTTCAGAGATCATCTTGGAAACCATGTAGGTTATGCCGTGGTAGAACAAGCAGGAGACAATTTTGTAACAGTCAAAGCAGAAAAATGCGAGCAACCATGCTCAGCTCAAAAAGCAGAACTAAAAGCATTAACAGAAGCATGCAAACTAGCAAAAGGAAAAGTAGCAAACACATACACAGACTCGGCTTATGCCCATGGGGTGTGTTATCTGTTTGCTGCTGTTTGGAAACAATGAGGGTTCAAACGAGCACACGGCAGTCCAGTACTACATCAAGAACAGCTAAAAGAACTGATCACATCAATGATGATGCCATCAAAATTGGCAATAATAAAATGCAATGCGCATCGTAAAGGTAATGATTTAAACATTATGGGGAACAATGCCGCAGATGAGGCAGCAAAACTAGCATCTAAGTGCCAGATGGCTATCTTGGCAACAGTGGTCACCTTGGAACCAATGGTGACACCAGAAGACATTATTCTGATGCAGCAGGATGCAGGTGCAAGTGAGCACGCTCTCTGGGTGCAGAGAGGTGCGACAATGAGTGAAAGTGGTTTGTGGAGATCACAAAGTGGACATTTAGTTGCACCAGTAGCATTGCTGACAATGTTGATCTCAGAAGCTCATGGTTTGGATCACTGCAGTAGAGGTAAAGTGATGGAGAAGTTGAAAAGGCAAGGTTATTGGTCACCTTACATGCAAGGAATGGTGGATGAAATCTTGAGCCAATGTGAAATATGTGCAGAAAACAATGTTCGTAAAGGCATAAAATCACCGATTGGTCACATTCCGGTCCCTGAGGGACCCTTTAAACATCTTGTGATAGATTATGTTGACATGATAAAGCCAGTACAAGGGAAAAGGTACATGCTGGTTGTGATCGATCGATTTAGCCGATGGGTTGAAGCAGTCCCATCAAAGACATTGGGAGCTGATACAGTGATTAAGTTTCTGACAAGAGAGGTGATTCCGAGATTTGGCATCCCATCAGAAATCAGCTCAGATAACGGTTCAGCATTTATCCAAAAGGTGTTGAAAGGTGTTTTGTTAAAGCTAGGAATTAAACAACGCTTAGGAGCAGTCTATCACCCTCAGAGTCAGGGTATTGTTGAGAGGATCAATGGAACTTTGAAAGCTAAGCTGAATAAAATCTGTGCTTCTACTAAACTAAACTGGATTGATGCTTTGCCGGTTGCGCTAATGAGCTATCGCATGCAGTTGCAGCACACATTTAACCCCGCATGAAATGCTAACAAGCAGAACAATGCCAGTGCCTGAATAGAGGCTTCCATTCAAAGGCCCGGTACTTGAACAGCTACAAACAGAGTTGAAAGCATATATGGATCAACTAACTGCTATCTATCTGCAGGAAAAAGCCAGAAGTTGTCGGTGGTGAAGAGACCGGTCGAACCAGGAGACCTGGTGTACGTGAAGGTGTTCAGACGAAAATGGAACGGCTCGAGATGGGATGGACCCTTTGAGGTCAAACGAGCAACCGCAACCGCCGTCCAAGTTCAGGGAAGTGATACGTGGTTTCATTTGACTCATTGTACTAAAGTACACGCCAGAGACACAGTGAAGCCAGACAGTGCGAAGACAGACATTGGGAAAAAGTGTGAACAGACGATTTGCAGCAATGAGACTAGTATTAATGACATTTCACCTGTGGATGTTGGCAGAGGTGGTGAGCCTAACAACAGTGAGGCCGGAGATGAACTCTCACAGCCTGCAGCCAGCACCACTGCGTCAGCCAACGTCAGCTCAACCACGAATGGAGAGAGCAACAAGTAATGTGGGTCGAGACGTTCGACATGCAACCATGAACTGTGGGACTTTAGACTTAGACTTTCTTTACTGTCATTTTGTATACACAGAGTGCATACAGAACGAAATTTCGTTTTCACACAGCTCAGAAAGATTGCAGTAACTCTACAGGATACCTGACAGTGAATTACAGTACAGGATAAAGTGCAGTGATAAATCGCAGTCACTTACTGGATAAGTTTCAATTGACTTCCGGATAAAGTGCAGCAGTGAACAGTAGGCAGTTGAAATGTAAACAATGTAAAACAAATGTAAACAAATATGCAGTAAGGTGCAGCAGTGATTTAAAAGTAGACAGTTGCATTGTAAACAGTTTTGCAGTACGTTTCTGGGTAAGGTGCAGCAGCAATTTTGCAGGATACGATACAAATGTGCAAATGTGCAAATCAGCGAGTCGAGTGTGGTACACAGTCCGTTTTTATACTTCAGCAGTTTAGCAGTTCAACAGTCTGATGGCAGCAGGGAAAAAGCTTTTGCAGAACCTGGTGGACCTGCAGCGGATGCTGCGGAACCTCTTTCTAGAGGGCAGCAGGGAGAATAGTCTATGGTGGGGGTGTGAGGGGTCCCTGATGATGTTACGGGCTCGAGACACACAGCGCTGCGATGAAATGTCTTTAATGGAGGGAAGAGGAGCCCCGATGATCCCTTCTGCTGTCCTCACCACTCTCCTCACGTTCTTCCAGTCGGAGGCACTGCAGCCTCCACACCACACAGAGACACAGCTGGTCAAAATACTCTCTATGGTGCTTCTGTAGAAGGTCGTGAGGATGGGCGGGGGCAGGCGGGCTCTCCTCATCCTCCGCAGAAAGTACAGTCGCTTCTGTGCCCTCTTCACCAGTGACGTGGTGTTCACAGTCCAGGTGAGGTCTAGTCTGTAGTCTATAAAGGGAAATCCACCCTTGTAGAACAAGATAAGAACAACACAACGTTAATGGGTTTGAACAAGTACACACCAGTGTTTTTGCCAGCTGAACTAAAGTTAATGACTCAAATAGGTCTTAGAGAACAATTAAGAGTAAAAACAAAAAGGATGCGTAAGAAAAGAGAGACCCATGCTGAATTCAAATGGAAAGCAACGGTAACCGATACAGGATTTCGTACAAAATTAGATACGGAGTTTGAGGTGAACATTTATTACAATGATCAAAAACTGTGTGGAAAAAGTGTAAAAAAGGAGTATACAGAGTATGGGATAAACCAGTGCTCAATTATTCTGTACATAACGGATGATGGTTTTGAGGTAGAAATCAAATTAGAATCCCATAGGGAGCCCGAGGACAATTACAAATATGAGTTAACAATGAAGAATTTAGAAAACCCCAATGTAATATCAGGAAATGGTGAGTTAGAACAAATAGGAAACAAGGAGTTAACTGCTACAGTTCAAATGTTTAATGACCGAATTAGGATACATGTTGAGCCAGACAGTGATAAATATGACTTGGTTGAAAGAAACGTGATTATCTCTAGATTACTACAAAAAGGTGACAGACGAAGGATGTGTAATTCTCATGCTAGTATAAGCCATCAATTAGCAAGTCAAAATCAAGAAAACGTTAATTGTAAAATGACTGTTTGGAATGTAGATTGTGGTTGGATTATTGAAGCAGACGTAATAGCCTTCCGGATTGACAAAACATATGAGTTAAAATTTGAAGACATCACCTCGAGTGGAAAAGTAGATTCAACTATATTATTTTTTTATTTTTTTTATTTATACTTTATTTAACCAGATAATACCCATTAAGATTAAAAATCTCTTTTGCAAGGGAGACCTGGCCAAGATAGACATCAAAATTACATCACATCATTACATACGTAAGACACACACAAGAAAGCCAAATATGCACTTACAATTAAATCTATACTAAAACATTGACATGTGAGGGAGTCTAACTCAAAGCATCTCATTCTCAGCTTAAAAATACTCAAAGGAACCAATTTACTAAGTTTCAAGTTGTTTTGCAGCAAATTCCATGTAGAGGGAGCAGAGTAAGCAAAGGCCTTTTTACCCAGCTCAGTACTGACACGTGGGACAGAAAACAAGACAACAGCCTGAGAACGGAGAGAGTAATGACCAGTACTCTTTTTCATAAGAAGTGAACATAAATAAGATGGAAGCGCACCAAGAATAGCCTTATATATAAATGTATACCAATGACAAAGCCTCCTGGTAGCCAAAGCAGACCACCCTACACGAGAATACAGCTCACAGTGATGGGTGCGAGCTTTACAATTAGTAATAAATCTCAACGATGCGTCATGGGCTGCGTCAATCATCTGAAGGCATTGAGCAGATGAATGCATATATAATATATCACCATAATCCAGCACAGTTAAAAAAGTGGATGCCACTAACCGTTTTTTTACATTAAAAGAAAAGCACAGCTTATTTCGAAAGTAAAAACCCAATTTTAGTCTCAACTTTCTCACTAGACAGTGAACATGAGGCTTAAATGATAGGCAGTCATCAATAACAATACCAAGATACTTATAAGTTGTAACAGTCTGTATTTCACGTCCATCAAGAGTAACCACTGAGGGAACATTCAGCGGCCTGTTCCGAAGGTCTGTGAAAAGCATACATTTAGTTTTGTCTGCATTGAGCACAAGTTTCAGCTGTAGCAAAGTATTTGGACCACATTGAAAGCATTCTGTAAGTGTGCAATGGCTTGTTTAAGAGAGGGTGCACAGCAGTAAATGAGTCATCTGCATAAAAATGAAAGTTTGCATTAGACACATGCCGATTAAGATAATTTATATAAATAGTAAACAAAACAGGGCCTAATACAGAGCCTTGTGGAACCCCTTTAGAGATTGGTAAAATACCAGATTGAACACCATCATGCTTATTGCACTGAGTTCTGTCACTAAGATAGTTTGAGAACCGAGAGACAGTTTTCTTTGAAAACCCTGATTTAAGAAGCCTAATCTTTAAAACATTATCATCAACCGTGTCAAAAGCTTTTAACAAATCAATAAAAAGTGATGCACAGTGCTGCTTCTTGTCACGAGCAACAGAGATATGATTTATCACCTTCATTGCAGCTGTGATGGTACTATGTTTTTTCCTAAAACCTGACTGAACTGGGGATAAAATGTCCTGTGCATGCAAGAAGTCTTTCATCTGATCACTCACCAGGGAATCAAGCGTTTTGGCCAAAACAGACAAATTAGAAATTGGTCTATAATTATTTAAGTTTGACGGGTCACCCCCTTTCAGTAATGGACAAACAAATGCACATTTTCAGATTTTGGGAATAGTGTTGCTCTCTAAAGTAAGGTTAAAAAGGTACATTAGAGGCTGTGCTACACAATCAGCAGCTATTTTTAAGAAATAGGGTTCTATAAGATCAGGTCCTGGGGTTTTTTCAGGAACCAGTCCTTTTAGGGCTTTTTGAACATCAGCCACTGAAAATGGAGCGAGATTGAAGACACTTGTAGTGACTGGTACATCTCTACAGGGTGTCACAGTATAAGGACAAGCAGTGTCAAACAAAGAACCCAACTTAATAAAATGCTCATTAAAATGATTCAATATCTCCAGCTTGTCATTAACTACTACAGACTCTTTCATAATAGAAGAAGGAACATTAATACTATCTTTGTTAGGAGAAAGTAATTTTATAGCCTTCCAGAATATTCTGGGGTCATTTAAGATTTTGCTTTCTTAATAGAAGAAGAAAATTTCTTCTTCTATTAATTTCTTAGATGTCTAAAAACAAGCCAATCAGACGAAGAGCTCGTTTTTCTTGCTTTGGCCCAAGCTAAATTGTGGTCATGAAGAATATCTCCAAGCTCAGAGGAAAACCAGGGATTATCCCACCCCTTAACTCTGAATCTCTTTAGTGGGGTGTTTATTTATTACTTGCAGAAAACTATCCCGGAAAAAGATCCAGGCTGACTCCACATCGGGAATCAGCTCTATTCTACTCCAATCACAATTAAACAAATCATGGCAAAAGCCCTGTTCATTAATTTTTTTGAGATTCCTCTTACATATTACACGAGGTTTACCTTTTGGCAACTTAGTATTCCTTACAGCAGTGATAACGCAGTGGTCACTTAGGTCATTGCAAAAAACACCAACAGCAGAAAATTTGTGCAGGATATTAGTCAAAATTAAATCAATTAATGTGGATTTCTCATGGCACTTAAGATTTAAACGAGTGGGAGAGTTGATTAACTGTGTAAAATTGACAGAATCACAAAATGACTTATGGAACTTACCGAAAAAAGAGGCTTTACCAGAAGAAGTAAATTGTTATCCCCCAACGACTATGGCTACTAGAACTACAGTAGAAGCAAAGAAAATTACCGTCCCTAGTGGAAAGGTGACTTTACCTACAAAAGTAACAAAATCAGGACCAAATAGGACCAAATAAAACCTACGGTGAGTCGACCTGAAAATAGCATAACTGAACCTCCAACAATCGCCACGACTAAAGCAAATCCACAGACAGTAGTGTCAACTACAGTTAAACCTAAAATAGCAGTAGTTTCAAATACAATTAAATCCATGAAGGAAGTTTTAAAAACTACTAAACCTTCACTAATGAGATTAATTACAACAGTACCTTCTCCGATTGAGGTAACATCAAATCAGGACAACAAGCTAATATTAGAATTCACAGAACCGGATCCAAAATGAATGCTCTGAAAAGGAAGGATGTATAGATTTCTCTGAAGGTTTAGATCAGTTCTATGAAAAACGGCATCCAAAAGTAGCTACACCAAGACCAATAAATACATTACAGGATATTAAATGGCATGGAACCAGACCAAGGGGTGATCCTTTATGGCAAAGAGCCTTACATAACACATGGTATACATCATAATGGTATACCATCAGGGAGTTAACTAAAAACGATTGCGTAATCTGTACTGTTGCTCCAGGAGCAGTACCTATGGTTATTCCAGAAAAATACACGTCAAAAGAATGTGCAGTTGTGCAGCGTAAAAAATGTAGCAATGGTGAGTTCACTTCAAGAGAAGACGCAGTGTCATTTTTTAAATTACCTATGTGTGGTTTGAGTTGAAGACTCTTATATGGTTCAAGAAACTCTAATCAATATTTAAAAAAATGGAAAGGGTATAAATTAGAATCATTGTGTGCAGAATTTAACATCAGTACTACAGATAATGTTCCACCTACTGATTATGACATAGATTATGATGCAGACTACGAATGTTTCGTTAGTGGAGGTTTTGAGGACAATGAAGGAATTAATGTAGGAAACACCACTGTAAAATGTAATGTAACCTGGGTATTATCTTGGTTTAAGCATGCAAATGTAACACCAGTGTTTGTTACAAAGCCCGTTTGGTTTGAAAACCCAGATTTTGTAGAAGAGGACTGTAGAAAACATAACTATGACTTTTCACAAACTTTTCTTTTTAGGAGATCAAACGTATCCAGTGGCAGACAGTTACTGGATGTGTGGTGATGACATGCTAATGAACACCTTACCACTTAAGTGGGTAGGACTTTGTGCATTAGTACGAATGAAAGTACCGATAACTTTAGTGTATGAAGGGGTAAAAGAATAAGCTCAAATTGAAACAGGTAAAACTAGGTCTCGTCGGAGTCTAGGAGATTACGGATTAAATGAAGAAGTTTATTTAAATCTTATTGGTCAACCAAGAGGAATTCCAGATGAATTTAAAGCACAACATGAAGTTAAAGCATATTTTGAGTCTATTTTGCCTCAAATTACTATTAATAAAAATGTTCAATGGATTAATTACATTTACTATAATCAGCAAAGGATGATAAATTTCACGGTAGAAGGATTCATGGCACTGGGAGATCAATTACATGAAACAAGTAGAATGGCAATACAAAACAGGCAAGCTTTAGATTGGCTTTTAGCAAGTAAGGGAGGTGTTTGTCACATGTTTGGTAATCAGTGCTGTACATATATTCCCATGAACACAGCTCCTAAAGGTTCGTTCAGGGTAGTAATGGCTAAACTTATGTAACTTAGAGAAGAAGTAAAAGAGAATGCTGGTAGAAACAACTGGTCGTGGAAAAGTCTGGAAGAAATTTTAGGGGAATGGGGTGCTTTAGCCGCCAAAACAGGAATAATTTTGGTGATAACGTTGATTGTAATCTTTTTGTTTGTGTGTTGCGTTTTTCCCTATTTTAAAAAGGTGGATTGTGGGGACAATGTACAGATGGATGACATCAGACAGCAGCCAACCGAAGGGCTGATCCCCGACCGCCTGGACACGTCCATGGACTCATGCGTGTGCTACAGACTAATGCCACATGAAAAGGAGCCCCGTGATTGGGATGGACTCTTTTTTTGTTTTGCTACGTGTCCAGGAACTCATTCAAAACAAGCACACGAACTGAAGACGACTAACCGTATTAACCTTGTTTAAGTCACTCAATAAAGAATAAATAAATACAATACAATGAAGCTTTGATAGATAAGGTAGCACAGGCGGCCTGTTAGGTTAGTTTAAACTGTTATAACATTAGATTCTAACATCCGTTTAGTTTTTTTAACCCTGCGTATCAATATTATTAGCAAGATAATTTACATATACGTAATCCATGTATTTGATATGTTGTTTGTTGTTTGTATTATGATGTTATGTTATTGTATTATGCTTATGTACTATTTTTATATGACAAGTGCTGGATGTCATTGCGAGTAGCATGGCTAATTTCCAATTGATGCTGTCAGTCAGGCGACCGGTGATAACGGCGGATGCTCGGAGGAATAGAGGTCCATGGAAGACTTTTTCCCAGAGGAATACACATAAATAAGTCTCAATTATTGGGGGGTTTTCACTTCCATATCTAATTGCACGGATGTTACTGCGAAAGCAATGGCTGTTTTGCATACTCTCACTCTCTCTGACTCTCTCTGACTCTCTCTCTCTCTCTCCCTCTCTGTTTCTCTCAGTCCTTTCCTCTCTCTCTCTCTCTCTCTCTCTCTCTCTCTCTCTCTCTCTCTCTCTATCTCTCTCTCTATTATAGGAAATATGTTATTGATTGTAATCTGCACGTATTATATGTAATTTTATATCAGCACTTGTGTAGACACCTTGATTACATTAGTATGTTATCCATTGGTTGTGTAAGCAATCAGATCTTTTTACATGTTTGTTATTGTCACAGCTAGACTTGATCAGTGTGGAGTCACATTTTCAATGTAGAGGTCTTTTGGGTGTGTCACGTTGTAACGTGCCAAGGGAGGATGTGCCTTGGCAGGCTGACCTGCCGGTAGAAAAAGGAAACATCTGGATATCATTGTTTAGCTGTAATGTTCCAAGATCTGTCAAGTAGCAGAATTAATCGCTCTGTTTGAGATAAACATTTACCAGAATTGTAAGTCCAGTTGCCAAGACTTGGACGTCATTAGCTTGCAACACACACACACCAGTGGAGACACACAGACTCTTGTGTTTAACGCACACACATCCCTTGGCCATAATGGCCAGCTCATTGTAATGAATGTTAGAACTCACGCTTCACACCCGTTGTACGTGCAAAGATGAAATGGAATAAATTGAGTTCTCGTTGACAAGACAAAGGAACGCCATCTCTCGAGTCTTCTTTCTTTTTTTTAAAGGTTTGGGACCCCCACCGGTACTGCCCTCCAAGACATGCCAGGGCTCCTTATTACCCACTGTAGACTTGACACTCAAAGAGTCTTTGTGCGACTAGATCCATGCGATGTATACAGAAAACACGTACAACTCCCTCCACAGCTCAGTGAAGGAAGACCGCGTGGAACTCAGGTCCACGACGCTGTAGAACACACCAAACAGGTTACGATCCATATTCTCAGACAACTGCAGAAATTCATGGTAACCGAAGAAGACCTTGGTGGCAGTAAATGCCCTAAAAGATTTTTAGCAGGACTGATAGCTTCCGTAGCCGCGATCGGATCGCTTTTCTCAGTATGTCTCTCAGCAGCGAATTCCGTCCAGAGTCACGTACAAGAACTAGATGAAGAAATGCCAGAAATCCAACAAAGACTCCTCCTACAACAGATATTGTTAAATATCCAAACTAAAACCCTTCAGGGTACAATGGTTACTGTAAATCTACACTCTGCACTCCTCAATAACACCATGCATGCTTTGGAAACGCTCACAGGTTGTTAGAGATTTATTGCAGGACCTCACTCGAGAGGTTAGTTCATCCGTAAAATAGGCTTGCTGAAGGACGGACTCCTCCGTACCTGGTACCAGTAGATTTGGTCGAAAAGATTCTCAAATCTGCCTCTAGTGAAACCCTGCAACTACCACAAACACACCTGGCTGTGGGTGGAATTCTAAGCAAAGATAACTGAGTTTCCATCATTACTAAATGAAAAGACAGTGGTGATGACACTGTTATGCCAGAAGCTGTTTGAATATGCTTATTATTATTATTATTATTAATAATTATAATTTGGTATTATAATTTAAGTAATAAGTCTTTCAACTCAAAATTCCGCTATAACAAAATATAGTTAAAAAACAACAACAATGGATTAAAATGAGTGGTTAGCAAATCTTAGTTCAACTCACAGTTGTTTAAACCTTACATTCAAGACGTCGGCATTTGACACCACAGCATTGACAGACAGAACGGCTTTGAGAGTCCCACTGGACGCTTTGGTGTTTTACAAACTAGTTCAGCTAAGCTACCTACAGTTCGGTCATACAACACCCTCCCAAGATGGCGATTATGATGCCGTATGCTCTGCACCCTTGCGTGATGCATGAAGGGAGGTCCTAATGACGTAACCACGCTTATGCTGATGGGGTATTACCTCGCTTCGAGAGGGCGTGGCTAACCGATGAGTTTAAAGAAAACCGCGAACTAAGTTTCACACAAAGCGATCGCCTCAACTGATAAGGAGAAGAGAGAGGGGGGGGGGGGGGGGGAGATCGAAGAAAATGGAAAAAAGGGTTTAGAGAAGGACCCACCGCGGGGTCTTCACGGACCACAAATCAGTCACAGCAAAAACGCAGGTGCGCACGGCAGCGGGAACGGGATGAGAAAGTCCCTCCGTCTCTATCTGTCCGGGCTTCCAGACGCTTTGCTCGGCCCAGCAAAAGCATAGTCCTCTTTCGATCACTGGGAGATAAGGCGGCTCCCAGTCTTTGATGAGAGGGAATTAAAAAATACTTTTTAAGTCGACTTCCTGCGTCAGCAAAGCGGGGAATAAAGTTTGCTTCGAAAAATCTCGGTCCAGCGAAAAACTTGAGCACGTGGCGTGGGGGAGGGGAAGTTTGGAGTAAAACAGCTGTGTGTCTTCTCAGGTTGGCGGTGTGCCAGGAACGAAGGGAGATTGTCGTGCATGACCGCAATAAATACATTTTCCCTAGTAACGTTATCTCTCCACTCCGTTGTTAGGGCGGCGGCCAATTTTGGGCCCTGTTGCATAATGGGAATTGGTGGCCATTTTGATCACATTGCATCATGGGAAATGCAGTCCGTCACGTCCCGAATTAATGCAGTTCTGTCACGTCTGAGTTGGCATTACAACGCCTAGGTAGTGCAATTCCAATATTTGTGAATCCTGACAACTTGGAGATAGGATTCATGCTAAACTTTCCCATAATTGAAAGAGCTAATGTGCATAGGCTTAAATCAGTATTGAATGTTGGTTTTTGGCAAGGTGAGACCCACGTACACCTACAAACCCCCTCAATGTTAGCCTATCATGATGCTAACCCCAAACTTTATTTAGTCCCTAATTTGGATTTGTGTACCAAAACCAAGGACATTCACTGGGTATGTCCAAGCAATCCATTTATCAGAGAAGTTACCAATTACCTGTGTGGTCTAAGGAATAAGTCCCCTGAACAAAACTGTCAGGCTAAAATGACCCTTAAAGACGCAGGTGTGGAAACCAAAATTGAATGGGCAGGTAACCGCAGGCTCGTTAGCACCCCAGAGGCAGAAGCCCGTTATCTTACGAGCAGCATGACACCGTTACTAGACTAAAACTGCCCAACCAAACCATTTTCTGTTCCCCACCTCAAGGTGCAGTAGTCCACATTGGAAACATTGTTCTGCATCACCTTGACATTGACAAATATGACTCAGAGATTGAAATAATAGATGTCTTTAAAGGATACAATTTCAGCATTGATGTCGGCACTGAAAGACAACTTTTACTTGCAGGCACCCAGCTGATTAAATTCAGTCTCACTCCATCAGAGTTGAGCTCGGTCCCTCTGCTTCGCTTCCCCAGAGCTACAGAGTCGACCGACACTCACACCACGATAATGACCATTATTGTGGTTCTCCTTGTATTTGGATGGGCCATCACCATTGCGATGGCATATGCAGCATACAAGCAGATCAAACAGTTGTCGCCGCCAGGTTCGTAACACCAGCTCCTCAAAGGCCACAAGCTGATTAGACTACGAACCGCTGTCTCTTTCCTTTCCCCTTTTCTCCTCTCTCCTGTCCTTGGTTCAAAGTTACAAAACCTGATGACCAATGAATGTATTGACCATGGTGATTTTTTTTGTATTTGCATTTCTTTTTTTTTTTACTTTATTGTTTGCCTTATTAGCCAATAGAAATGATTAGCTATAGCTTAGTGCTGCCCAGGCTAGGTCACTGACCCAGGCACAATAAATGTTTTGTTTCCTTCCTCTTGGATGATGAACTGAACTGCATGAATCCCAAAGGACTTCTAGAAGGACTATTAGGTTGTTCCATTCATGCACAAAAGATTTTCGTCACGCCAGAATGGACTTGGTTGTAGCTTTAAAGACTGTGACCAGCATCCCACTCTTCAAAGCTAAAGGAGGGTAAGTAGCGCCAGTTCGGGACGTGACAGACTGCATTTCCCATGATGCAATGTGGTCAAAATGGCCAACAACTCCCATCATGCAACACAGCCCAAAATGGCCGCCGACCCTAACAACGAAGCGACGAGATAACGTTACTATGAAGGGTTTTATAAGCGATGGACGTGCTGCGCTCATCCTTCTTTTAGGCGCCCCGCCATTCCGAGAACACACCAAAGCCATTTCACTCCGTGGGATTCAACCCCCACACGCCCCGTGCTAGATAATTTTTCGCTGGGCCAAAGATATTCGAAGCAAACTCCATCCCTGCTCAGATGTGCAGGAGGTCAACTTTAAAAGTACTTTCTGAACCCACTTCGATCGAAGACTGAGAGCCGTTATCTCCCGGTGATCGTAAAAGGGACTACGCTTTTGTTTTGACCAAACAAAGCATCTGAAAAGCCCAGAGAGACGAAGGGATTTCTCCTCCTGTTCCCCGCTGTCCAACGCACCGGCCCGCCGAAGCTGAAACATATTTGCGGACTCGAAGCGCTCCAGGACACCCGCCGAGGCAACGTCAGAGTACATAAAGATTCCCCCTTTTGTATTTCTCCTTTCACCCATAAGGTGTTCTAATTGTGCCTGGGCAGTATTATTAGGATTTAGTTTAATGCTTAATTACTCCAAGATGGAGTTTGTTTAACTGCTGGATATTTTCTGATGTATGTGCATGCATTTTGTAAGTGATTTTGGCTGTGTTTTTGGTTTGTGGTAAGTGACTCCGCCGCGGGTCGATTCTTCCATCTTTTCCCCTTATTCTTTTCCTGTCCTCTTATCAGTTAAATCTCTTTGTTGGAACTCTCAGTCCGTGCTCTGTCTTTGAAAACCTCATCCAAGACTGCTTTCCTAGCTAAGGCACACCCCACACTAGCTTAGACGTTGATTATGTCATTAAGACCTCCCCTTTGCGCACCACGTAAGGTTGTAGGTCATGTGTCATCATAGTCGCCATCTTGGGAAGGTGCAGCTTAGTTAAGCTGTTAGCTAGCTTGTTGAAGAACACTGAAGCGCCCATCCAGCTTCTCAGAGCTTGAATGTGATGTTTTAAACAACTGTGAGTTGAATTAAGAATTGCTACCTATCATTTAATCCATTTTTGACTTGTTTATTCTCATATTTTTGCATGTTTATTTTAGTAGTGAGTAGAGTTTCCTAGGTTGTTGAATTAGAATAATTACTGTAACAGGGAATTGTTTTGGTGCAATAAATAATAATGTGTGGAATAGTAATTGTTTGTGCTCATTTCAATTCAGAGTTGCATGGTTCTTCAAGATACAGAATTATCTCTTTTCGAGGTAACATCTGACATTAATACAGATACGTAATCATTGGATGATGATAAAGGAGTAACAATTTAAACCCTAATTGCAGTTATATTGGGGTTCTCATAGCTTGCTGGATAAATGTCATCGGTCAGAAACTGATCAGATAATCTTGTTCCGGCATAAATAAGTTCATAACAGCTAATTAATAAATACATTAGTGGTATTTAGTCATTACAAGCTTATAGCCTTGGAATCACCAATTCAATTCAATTTTATTTATGTGGCGCCAATTCATGAAACATGTCATCTCAAGGCACTTTACAAAGTCAGGTTCAATCATATTATACAGATTGGGTCAGATTATACAGATTGGTCAAAAATTTCCTATATAAGGAAAACCAGTTGATTGCCCGAAAAGCAGCATTCAATCCTGGAGAAGCATAGAGCCACAGGGAGAGTTGTCTGCATTGTACATGGCTTTGCAGCAATCCCTCATACTGAGCAAGCATGAAGCGACAGTGGGAAGAAAAACTCCCCATTAACGGGAAGGAAAACCTCCGGCAGAACCGGGCTCAGTATGAACGGTCATCTGCCTCGACCGACTGGGGGTTACAGAAGACAGAGCAGAGACACAACAAGAGAGACTAAGAAGCACAGAAGCACACATTGATCCAGTAATCTGTTCTGAATTAGATGGTAATAGCGTGTGAGCCGTCTTCTCTGGATGATGTCACAGTTAACAGAACGTCTGACCAGGTGTACCTACTATGAAGATAAAAGAGAGAGAACAGAAAGTTAAAGCAGAAATGACAACACGCAATGCATAATTGAAGAACAGTAGAACTCGATAGAGTGAGAAAATTAGATCCTGATGTCCTCCAGTAACCTAAGCCTATAGCAGCAAAACTATAAAGGTAGCTCAGAGTAACATGAGCCACTCTAGTTATAAGCTTTGTCAAAAAGGAAAGTTTTAAGATTAGTCTTAAAAGTAGACGGGGTGTCTGCCTCACGGACCAAAACTGGGAGTTGGTTCCACAGGAGAGGAGCCTGATAGCTAAAGGATCTGCCTCCCATTCTACTTTTAGAGACTCTAGGAACCACCAGCAGACCTGCAGTCTGAGAGCGAAGTGCTCTGTTAGGAAAATACGGGGTAATCAGAGCTCTGATATATGATGGAGCTTGATTATTAAGGGCTTTATACGTTAGAAGAAGAATTTTAAATTCTATTCTTGATTTAACAGGAAGCCAATGAAGGGAAGCTAAAATTGGAGAAATATGATCCTTCTTGTTGATTTTCATCAGAACTCTTGCTGCAGCATTTTGGATCAGCTGAAGGCTTTGAACTGCATTTTGTGGACTTCCTGATAGTAAAGAATTACAATAGTCCAGCCTTGAAGTAACAAATGCATGGACTAGTTTTTCAGCATCACTCCTGGACAGAATGTTTCTAATTTTGGCGATATTCCGGAGGTGAAAAAAGGAAACTCTGGAAACCTGTTTAATATGGGATTTAAATGACATGTCTTGGTCGAAAACAACAACAAGATTTTTCCTAACTCATCTTGATCAAGAGAAGGTTTCTTAAGTAAATGTTTAATAACAGCTACTTTAAAAGCCTGTGGTACATATCCATTTACTAAGGTTAGATTAATCATGTCTAAAATAGTGCCACTGATCAGAGGGAATACCTCCTTAAACAACTTGGTTGGGATTGGGTCTAACATACAGGTAGAAGGTTTAGATGAAGCTAAAATTTTAGATAGCTCAGAAAACTCTACTGCATCTAAACAGTTCAAACACTGTGCAGGTTCTAAAGATGCCTCCAACGCTGCCTCACTTACTGAGGACGAGGTAATCATGTTTGGGAGGATGCCAATTATTTTATTTTTAATGGAATCAATTTTATTTATAAAGAATCCCATAAAATCATTACTGCTAAGAGCTAAGGGAATGGATGGATCAACGGAGCTATGACTCTGTGTAAGTTTGGCAACTGTACTGAAGAGAAATCTAGGATTGTTTTTGTTCCCCTCAATTATTGATGAAAAATATGCTGTTCTAACTCTGCAAAGGGTCTTATTATACAACAATAGACTGTCCCTCCAGATTAGGTAGGATTCCTCTTGGTGTGTAGAGCGCCATTTTCTCTCCAATTTCCTAACATTGTGCTTCAAGGAACGCAGCTCTGAATTAAACCAGGGAGCCAGCTTCCTGTGAATAATCACCTTCTTTTTCAAAGGAGCTACATTGTCTAATGCAGAACGCAATGAGGAAGTCACACTGTTAGCAAAGGTATCGATTTGTGAATGGGAATAAACAACATTGCTACCATCTACAGGGCATTTCTGCAATATTGAGGATATTAAAAAGGGGACAGACTCTTTAAGTTTTGATACAGCATTATCCGATAAAGATCTACTATCATGGAACCCTCTTTTGGGGGTGGAGAACTCAGTTAGATTAAACTCAAATGTTATTAGAAAATTATCAAATAAGACAGGGTTGTGAGGAAATACTGTTAATTCTTCACAATCAATGCCATATGTCAGCACAAGGTCTAAAGTATGGAGCCGAGAGTGCGTCGGTTTATGCACATTTTGAGCAAAACCAATTGAATCTAGGTTTTAAAGGCTACACTAAGGTTATCACATTCAGTGTCAACATGGATCTTAAAATCACCCACTATAATAACCTTGTCAGTATTTATCACCAAATCAGATCAGAAGTCTGACAACTGATCCAAAAACTGAGTGTAAGGGCCTGGTGGACGATACAAAACAACAAACGGAAGAGGTTTTATTGCTTTGCAGTTTGGATGAGGGAAACTGAGGGTTAAATGTTCAAAAAGAACTGTAATTATTAATTGGCCTGGGACTAATTAATAAATCAGACTGAAAGATAGTTGTCACTCCTCCTCCTCTGCCCACAGATCTGGGAATGTGGAAATTTGAATAACTGGAGGGAGTTGACTCATTTATACTAACGTAGTCCTCTTGTAGCCAGGTTTCTGTGAGACAAAACAAATCAATCTGATTATCAGAAGTCAAGTCATTAACTAACAGTCTTTGGAGGGAGAGACCTGATATTTAATAGACCACATTTAATTATTTTATTTTTTGGTTCAAAGTGATCCGTATGGATTTGTATTAGATTTCTATGATTTGTTCCTTTTAGATCAGTTTTTGATCTGTTAAGTGCAATGAGTGCAAGGAGATGGCAATTTATTAAAATGTAGAAGTTTTTACTTTTCTGACACACAATGTCAATCATTTGAATACATTTTGCTATTTAATCTCTCTAAAAACTTGCCAAATGTTGTCAAAAGCAACCTGTCCAAAGCTATTTGTTCCATCACAGCATGTTCAAAAGTAACAACCCCCCCGCCCCCAAATCAGGCAAAACTGGAAGGCAACACTTTGGGATTTGTTGAGATATTTTTTTTTGCCTGCACTGTAAGAGTGCTCACAGACCCACTGTTATGCCTGAAGCAAATAAAATACAGCCGCTACACTAAGTTCCTACTACTGTTGCCTTGATGTTTCACCCAAAGCTTTCTTCTTGCTTCTCATAATGTCTGATTTGACTCACATAATAAACACTTCCCTTCTGTCAAGTGTTTTCCCCCAGTCCCTAAGAAAATAAATTATCAAACCACTGTTGGAAAAACAACAATTTGGACAACCTACTAATGAAGAACTACAGGCCAATCTGGAACCTCCCTTTTATCAGTAAGATTATTTAAAATGCTGTTTCAACAATTAAATAACTTTTTAACAATGACCCTTCGCTATGATGTTTTCCAGTCAGGTGTTATGTCAGAAGCTGATTGATTATGATTATGATTATTAATTATAATTTGATATTATAATTTTAATAATAAGTCATTCAACTTAAATAGTAGCTATAACAAATATGATTCAAATGGTAGTGATGCTAGAGCCATAGGCTTGTAATAATTCATACTACTAATGCATTTATTAATTAGCTGTTATGAACTCAGTTGTGCTAGAACAAAATGATCTGATCGGGTTCTGACTGATTCGATTTATCCAGCAACGGTGATAACTCAACTTATAACTGCAATTAGAGTTTAAACCGTTCCCCTTTTTATCACCAATCCAATGAAAATGTCTCTGTGTTAATATCGGATGTTAACTCTAAAAGGAGGTAATTCTGAATTCTGATTAACCATGCAACTGTGAATTGGAATGAACACAAACAATTACTATTCCACAGTTGTTGTTTTTATTGAACCAAAGGCAATTCCCTGTTACAGTAATTCTCTGATTCAACAACCTTGGAATTCTACTCGCTACCAAACTAAACATGCAGTATATATGTGGAAATAAAAGTCAAAAATGGATTAAAATGAGAGGTAGCAAATCTTAGTTCAACTCACAGTTGTTTAAACATCACATTCAAGATGTCGGCATTGGACGTCGCAACATTGAAAGGCAGAAAACCGCTTTGAGGATCCAGACGGACACCTCAATGTTTTCACAACAGCTAGCTATAGTTTAGTTAGGCGACAGTTTAGCTATGTTACACCCTTCCAAGATGGCGACTATAATGACACGTGACCCTTATGCATCACCTTGCGTGATGCGTAAGGGGAGGTCTTAATGACGTACCCAACGCTTACGCTGATGTGGAGTGGTACCTCGCTAAGAGAGGGAGCGACTTGGCTGAGGAGTTTAAAGAAAGACCGCAAACTGAGTTTTTACAAAAAGATTGAACCTGCTGATAAGAGGACAGGAGAAAGCAAAATGAGAGAGAGAAAAAGATGGAAAAATCAGCCCTCGGCGAAGCCACTTATAAAGCACAAATCAACACAGCCAAAATCTCTTTCAAAATGCATGCACATACAAACAGAAAATATTCAGCAATTAAAACACTCTGTCTTGGAGTAAACAAGAATTAACTAAGTTCCTACTTCTGCCCAGGCACTAAAATGATACCACCCTATAGGTGAAAAGAAAAATAAAAGGGGAAATTCCCGTTTACTTGTGTTGTCTCCGGGGAAGTCCCAGAGCGCTCCAAGTCTGCGGCGTCCTGAATGTGCTTCGCCGGACGCAGGTTTCGGACAGCGGGGAACAGGAGGGGAAGTCCCTTCGCCTTCCTCGTTCTCTGGGCGTTCAGACGCGTTGTTCGGCCAAAACAAAAGTGTGGTCCTCTTTCGATCACCGGGAGGTAAAACGGCTCTCAGTCTTTGATCAAAGGGAATTCAAAAGAACTTTTAAGTCGACCTCCTGTATCAGCAGGGATGGAGTTGCTTCGGTAATCTTCGGTCCAGCAAAGAATTATCGAGCACATCCTCTAGTAACGTTATCTCTCCGCTTTCATTGTTAGGGGCGGCGGCCATTTTGGGCTGTGTTGCATGATGGGAATTGGTGGCCATTTTGACTACCTTGCATTATGGGAAATGCAGTCTGTCACGTCTGAACTTGCGTAACACAGGTTTCCATGCTCAACGCAGTACAGAGACTATCCTCGTCAAGTTGTTTAATGACATCTGTATAAATACTGACTGTGGAAGAAACATAGTGGCATTATTGGACCTCAGTGCAGCATTCGATACTGTCAACCACTCCATTCTGTTAGAACATTCTGCTGAGTTCTCCTACTGTTCTCCAATTTTGAAACTTCAAAAAAAAAAAACTTCAGTTCAACTTTTAAGCTTATTTTCTCATTCTTTTTTTCTTCATAGTAGGTACACTTGGTCTGGTGTTCTGTTAACTGTGACACCATTTAAGGGGGCAGATCATCTGCCATTACCATATAACAGAAATCATTCCTTGATCAATCTGTGTGCTTTTTTGTGTCCCTGCTCTGTCTTCACTAACCCACAGTCAGCTGTGACAGATGGTTGCTCACACTGAGCCTGGTTCTACTGGATGTTTTTCCTTCCTGTTAAAGGTGAGCTTTCCTCTCCATTGTCGCTTCATGCATGCTCAATATGAAGGAGTGCTGTAAAACCATTGAGAATGCAGACAACGCTGTGACTCTATGCTCTTTCTAGAGGAGTGAATGCTGCTTGTCAGGACTCAATGCAATCTTTAGACAGGAGACTTTTTGACTAGTTTGGATGATATTATTTAATTTGATTTGATAAAGTGCCTTGATATTACATGTGTTGTGAATTGGTGCTACATACATAACATTTAATTGGCTCGAAATCTGGATGTAGTGATGGACTCAGACCTGAACCTTGAAACGCATCTAAAGACCATTATAAAGTCGGCCTTCTATCACCTAAAGAACATTTCCAGGATTAAAGGAGAAATGTCCCAGCTGAAATAATTAATCCATGCGTTCATCTTTAGACAAATTGATTACTGCAACGGTATCTTCACAGGTCTGCCTAAAAAGTCGATCAGACAGCTGCAGTTGATCCAGAAGGCTGCAGCCCATGTCCTAAGACTTTGGAAGTAGAGCACATCACTCCAGTTCTAAAGTCCTTACACTTGGTCCCTGTATCTCAGAGAATTGACTTTAAAACACTTTTGTTGGTCTATAACTCACAGAATGGCTTAGCACCTAAATACATCAGACTTGTTATCAGTGTCTCAACCCTCCCGACCACTATGGTTGTCTGGCTCAAGCCTACTCATAGAACCAGAACCAAACACGAAGAAGCACCATTTAGTTCTTATGCTCTACTTATCTGGAACAAACTCCCAGATGACTGTAAAAGTACTGAAACCCTGGGTTCCTTTAAATTAAAGTTGGAAACCTATTGGTTTAGAGTTGCCTTTGAATGTTAATGTTTTAGTTTGTAAATCCTAACCTGCTGTTACTATTCCACTGCAATGTGATTTCATCTGTGATATTTTTTTTCTTATGTTCTGTTTACTGAAATGTGCTTTACAAATAAACTTGCCTTGCTTTATTAACAAAGTGATACTTGTGATTTTGTGAGTTCTGCTGAATGAAGAAAAGGGCTTTGAGTGTTCTGTATGACTAGAAGTCAGTCCATTTACCATAAACAAATCACCCTGAGACTTACCAAGAAACCGGAAGGTTCTGCGTACCAACGGGTTGAGGTAACAGCAGTCACCAGTAGCCACTGTCTTTTCTGAGCGGTCAAACTCTTTGGATGTGTATTGGACCAGGAACAGCACAGTCTCAGTGATTGTGATCTAATGGGAAAAAAGGCCAGAGATAAATCACAGTTTTTAGCCTATATGTGAAGCAAGAGTATTTTCTTACACTGTGTCACACCACACAGAACCCATAAGTTTCTGCAGGCTCCATCTGCACAGCCACAGCTGTGGAATACACCGAAGCATATGAAGGGGTTGGAACTACTGGAAGAGAAGGGATATGACTCCATGTGATGTAACTTAGCACTTTTAATGGGTCTGATGGCCTACAAACTAAAACCACTGCTCTGTGGATGTTTGCATCTTCAAAATAAAAATACAAAGATGAAAGTTTTGGCTCTGCACAAGCATCGACTGCACAATAGACTGAAACATAAAACCAGGATTTCTTAGATGGACATTATAGGACATTACAACTGTTTAACCATAAAGAATGCACACATGAGATGAAAAGGGAAGGTATAGTTGAGCATCTTAATATAATGCTACTTCAGTCTAAAGCAGATCATAAAACTTGAGCTTAGGTAGATATATAAATAAGTAACTTTTATTTATATACCACCTTTAATAAATCAAAATCACAAAAAGCTTCACAAACAAAAAGAAAAACAAAGACATTATTAAAACATAGGAAAACAAAAACATAAAAAAGCAAGTGAAAAGCAGTTGGAATAAAATGCAGGAAAATTAAAACAAAATAAAACAGGAAAATGGAAACTAATATGAATGATTTTAAAAACAGTTGGACTATAAATCTAAACTAATGATGTTTCAGTTAACAGTTTAAGAACAGTCAAAGACAATCCTAAACACACACATTTTTATACTTGATTTAAAATAACTCAGGTTTTCAGCCCTTTTACAATTGCCTGGAAGTTTGTTAAAGATAAGTAATATAGTAATATCATCTTTATTGTCTTTGAAACATACATTACAATGAAATTTGTTCTCTGCTTTTAACCCATCCCCTTGGGGAGCAGTGGGCTGCCATGTGCGGCGCCCGGGGAGCAATCAGGGGTTAAGGGTCTTGCTCAGGGACCCAGAGTGCAGGCTCTGGGGATCGAACCGGGTACTTGCATCCTTCTCTGAGTGCAAGCTCACTGCTCTAACCACTAGGCCAACACTCCCCTAAAGTGGAGCATAAGAGCTAAATGCTGCTTCTCCATGTTTGGTTCATGTTTGTGGGTATGTAGAGTAGGCTTGAATCAAAAGACCTGAGTGGTCTGGGACGCTGATACGCAAACAAGTCTGATGTATTTAGGTGCTAGGCCATTTAGTGATTTATAGATTAACATTAGTATTTTAAAGTCTATTGTCTGAGATACAGGAAGCCAGTGTAAGGACTTTAGAACTGGGGTTATGTGCTCTACTTTATAAGTCTTAGTGTGGACGCAGGTTCTGGATCAGCTGCAGCTGTCTAATTGACTTTTTAGGCAGATCTGAAAGTACGCCATTGCAGTAATCAATTAAATTAAAATTAATACATGGATGATATTTTCAAGATCCTGCTGGGACATTGGTTTTTTAAAAATAGTCTTCAGGTGATAAAATGCCGATTTAGTAACTCCCTTTATGTGCTTTGTAAGGTTAATTTCTGAGTTCATCATGACACCGAGACTTCGGCTCTGATCTGTGGTTTCTATCTGTAGTAATTGAAGCTGTGTGCTAATTCTCCTTTGGACCAAAAATGATTACTTTAGTTTTGTTTTTATTCTGCAGAAGAAAATTATGGCACATCAATGTGTTGATTTGGTCTATGTATGTAGCCAATGCTCTAATAGGTTTATGGTCACCTGGTGACATTGTAATGTACGTATATCTGTTATGGAAATCAATCTTTTTTTTTCACGTGACCTGTCTGGCAGTTTAGCATTAAGAATTGCTATCTTAATGCCAAAGTGAGCACAACAGGTTTTACTTTCACAAGTGGAACATTTCTGCTTTCTCCATTGTGCTCTGCTTCATTTATATATGCAAAAAGCTTTATTAGATTTTATTCTGGGACTATTTCACGTTTAATGGACACAAAAACGGGAAGGTAGAAGAAAAGAAAAAAATATGAGAAAACAAGCTAATAGGGAGAAAAGATGGAAAATAGAGAAGAAAAGCAGAGAGCAAGATAACATCCATAGAGTCAGCTTTTACACCTGCAAAGAGAGATATAAAAAGAACAGCAAAAATAACTTATGTATTACAGGTACAAACAACCAATGCCTTTATACCATCACTGAAAAATACACAGTATTATTTAATATATGGGATACCATACATAAAGCACTTTAAACACCAACATGACAAAGTGCTGTACACAATCATAAAATTCAAATGATCACTCATAAAACAAGCAAAATGTTATATAAAATTAGTAATAAAATTAAGGAAAGTAAAACGCAGTAAAACAAAGTCACCGTCTCCGATTGTGTTAAAAGCCAAGGAAAATAGATGGGTCTTAAGAAGGGATTTAAAATCAGAAAGGGAAGAGGCCTGTCTAATGCCTAAGGGAAGGTCATTCCACAGCTTGGGAGCTGCTACAGAAAAAGCATGGTCCCCTCTGAGTTTACACTTCGTCTTTGGCACCCTCAGCAACAACTGGTCAGCTGATCTGACACATGGACTTGTGTCTATACTTGTCCTGTTAGATCAATACTTGTTCTGTTAGATCTCAGTGCTGCATTTGACACAGTTGATCACAATATTCTCCTACAAAGACTTAAGCATACTGTAGGGATGAAGGGGAAAGCATTAGGCTGGTTTAAATCTTATCTGTCGGACAGATTCCAGTTTGTTCATGTTAATAATAAATCTTCCTCAAACTCTAGGGTCACCTGTGGAGTACCACAGGGTTCAGTCCTTGGACCAATTCTATTTACTATTGTTGGATTTATTATAGTTATTCTACTTTTAATCTATATTCTAGTTATATTATGTTTCACTTATAACTAAATGACTATGCAATCTTATATTTTACTAATAACATTCTTGACCATTTACAATATTATATTATTATATTACTGAAGTGTTATTTCTCCTTGTATCAGAACACAAGCATGCGAGCAGTTGCAGGTTGCACCCAATTGTATCTTGCAGCTGCCTGTGGAAGATAAAGAAGTTACTCCCATAACAATGAATGCTGTTGTTGTGTATTGGTTCCCTGCCTAATGGATTTCAACTGGTTTGTTCCCCTTCCCTCAGCAGTTGAAATCCTGTGTAACTAGGGCGTTCCAATTTTCAATAAAAAGCCTGGCGAGCGGAGATTGCTTCAGAGTGGTTTGGAGGATTGTAACTGAGCAGTCTCCGAGCACTCTCCTCGCAAGACAAATTTAACTGATTCTCTGTGTCTTCTTTGTGCAGGTTGCTGAATAAGATGTTTGGTGTTTAAACCTAACATTAAATGGTCCTTCGAGCCGGATTTCAACATACCTAACGATCCCAGCAGGTAAGTGAGGTTCCAGCAAGTCTGTGGCCACAGCACTAAGACCCTTTCCGGGACTGGTCCCTCCTTTACGGGCTGGGATCCGAAGGTTGAAGAATTCCAGAGACACAGAGAATTGTGAGTAGAATTTCGTTAAAGAGGAATGAGTGAACATTTCTGAGAAACAAGATAAAACCCTGACAATCCTAGGCACTATCAGGTAGCAGATAAAAAACAGTTAAAGTCCGCAGGAGGACAGACTCATCTAGTTTAAACTAACTAGTTAAATTCTGTGAAGGACGGCGGCGTCCTCTGTTTTAAAAAATAGAAAATCTAAACAGTTAAAGTCCGCAGGAGGACAGACTCCTGCGGCGTCCTCTGTGTTAGATTAGAAGTAAGAGCTCAAAAGTGTGACTGTGTGTGTGTGAGGAAATACAAATACCACTAGATATTTTATTTCATACCAAAACAGGCAAGAACAAATATGACGAGCTTTTGTGGATGCATGTAGGCAAGAAAACTCCACCTTGAAGGTTGAAGTGAGTTTTACCACAAACAGTTATTGATCGTCATCTTGTCTAAATAAACCCAGTGTTAGAACACAGCAGGTGTTGCAACCCACTGGGTCCAAACATTCACCAAAATGGGAAAGGGACAAAGTAAACAAAAACGCGAGCTGCTTGAAGAACTTACATGTAAAGATTGGAAAGTTGTTGAGAAATAAGATAAAGCAGCAATTGTGCCCTTATGTTATTGGATAAAAAAGTACAACTTCAATAGCAAACTATCCACTTCTGGCATAAACGAACTACAGGAAAAAATTAAATTAAAATGCAAAAACAAGGAGAAGCAAATGGCAAAAGAAGGTCTTGCCCAGACCCAAGTCTGGATAAAAACAGCAGGACCCACTCTGATCAAATTTAACATTTAGCTACATGGGTAAAATAATACAATTCAGGTTTAAGAGGTGACTTAACAAACAGAAAATAGCTAAAATTCTAGGAAGCTATCATTAATAAATCGGGAAATCTAAAGGGGAAAGACAGAGCAACACTCTGGGAGTTTTTTTTAGAACAAGGAGGTTTCGTATAAAAAAAAAAAAAAAAAGAGAGACGTCTCGCAGAAAACTACGCGCAAGCTGTCTGTCTGTCTTGTACAACATATTGTGTCTGTGGAAATGAGATCATTTTGTTTGAGTGAGTGGGGGAGAGACTGCTTGGATCCGCGGAGATTGATGTCTGTGCGCTAATGGGTTTTTGTGTGTAAGTCTGTGTGTGTGTGTGTGTGTAGATTTGTGTGATTTGAATGACAGAGCTGAGAATAGCAACTGAAGCGTAAGAGAATTACGGTGCATTTGATCAGGATATTAGTGAAAATAAATAGAATTGTGCAGCATGGATATCAATGGATTCATGACAGCTGTAAAAATAATAGAGTAAGGTCTTTTTATATTGTTATGTTATAACTTTATTGACTTGGCAAACAGCATATGGGGAGATTATATGGGAAAAGTGGAGCTGGATGGAATATGTGTGGGGGAGACTTTTCACACTGAGCTGAGGCGAACCTCAGGGGGGACAGTTCGACCTAAAGCAGGACAATAGATATGATAAACAAACCTGACCATGATTTAAACATCTGAATGTGTTGGGCGGAGAATTAACGGTTCCTGGTGACACCCCCAGGAACAACACATTATTAGAAACACCCATCAACTATGCGCGTCATCTGTTACTACACCTACAGCCCCAACATCGCTGAAAACAGCCGAGTTTTGGTCGCTGATAGTTGATATGTTCCGCCTGCTGCTCAGAGCGCAGCCCACCCCTCTAGAGGCAGACTTGCTGTCTCTGCATTGACAAACTTAGGGACCGCTCAGAATATGTGTTTGAGAAAGAGAGTAAATAATAAATGAATAATAAAACTTATATCTGTGTTTGTATAAGCATAATTTTAACTAGTGTGGTTTATTGCAAAAGTGCATATTAAAATTCCCAAATGAGCTTTTATACTTTCAGAAATATAAAAGATAGAATACGAGATTAACTGAAATTAAAATTTTAATAGTTTGAAAGCCCTAGTTTGAATATAATACACTAGACTTAAATCTGGTTGATCTAAGGAAAGCAGGAATTAGCTCACTAACAACTTCTGCTAATTGTAGGTCTAGGAATCACCAGTTAGCAGAAACAAAAGTTAAAAGTCAAAATGGAACTTAAAGCTGTTTGGTAAAAGTACAGCCCGGTTGATTAGATAGATTTTATCAGCCCTACGTCTAGTCATGTATCAGTTTTACAGTTATCCTCAGATGGAGTTGCTGATGTTTAAGAATTTATGAAGAATGTTACTGGTTTAAATCGTTTTACCACAGAAGTTAAACTTTGCAGAGCGACAGAAATAAACAGGAACAAAAAAGGATTTGGAAAAATTAAAGGGCAGATCCCAAAGTATTTCTTTAATGTAAACACATTCTCTAAATTAGATAGTTTGATGGCGAGCATCATGACTGTCAAGCTTTAGCCGAACAGACAGCCAAAAGCAGGGCTGATCTGAAGGACGTTCCCCTGACTGAGGGAGAAACATTGTTTGTAGATGGCTCATCCAAAAAGGATGACAAAGGCAAAACAAGAACTGGCTACTCTGTAGTCACCGCTGACACAGTACTAAAAGCTTTTTCTTTGCCACAGCACTACTCTGCCCAAGCTGCAGAATTAGTGGCCTTGACTGAGGCCTGTAAACTCATGAAAGAAAAAAATAACCATTTACACTGACAGCCAGTATGCCTTTGCAACCACACACACATTTGCCCAACATTGGAAAAATAGAGGCATGATAACATCGACTGGAAAACCAGTAACTCATGCAAATTTGTTAAAAGAACTCCTTCGAGCCGTACAACTTCCTGCGAAACTCGCTATTTGTAAGTGTGCTGCACACACAAATGTTACTGACCCTATTTCTAAAGGAAATGCTTTTGCAGACGAAACTGCCAAAAACAGCTGCAATGACAGACACTTTCGTGTGCACACTTTCTGCGGACCCTGAGCCTTTAACTCATGATGTTTTAAGGGAAATGCAAAAATAGGCCCCGCAACAAGAAATGAAACTGTGGCAGCGCAATGGTGCTGTACAGACAGATGGCTTGTACACCTGACCAGCAAATAAACCCATTCTGCCTAAAAATCTCTATAAATGGGCAGCAATTTTGAGTCATGGGAAGTCCCATGTCTCAACACGAGGGATGGTGGGGCTAATAAACAAAGTATACACCACCTAAGGGTTTAATTCTTATTCAAATAATTTTTGTAGATCATGTCTGATATGTGCAAAACACAATGCTCAGGGGAACCTGAGACCAAAAAGAGGTCAGTTTCCAAAACCTGATTATCCGTTTCAACATCTACACATGGACTTTATTGAATTAAGTCCTAGTGAAGGGAAAATATTTTGTCTGGTAATAGTTGATTCATTTTCCAAATGGATAGAACTATTTCCCACAAAACATCCAGATGCGTTAACAGTGGCAAAAGCTTTATGTAAAGACATTATCCCTCGCTATGGGATACCAGAAAAAATCTACAGTGATAATGGATCACATTTTGTGAACCAAATCATTGTTAAAATAGGCCAAGCCTTTCATATAGACTTAAAAAAAACATTGTTCATATCATCCTCAGAGTGCGGGCTTAGTTGAGAGAACTAACGGAACAATAAAGAACAGACTAAGAAAGTGCATGGAAGAAACAGGAAGGCCGTGGACTCAGTGCCTAGACCTTGTTAAACTGCACATAAACATTACCAGCACTAATGGCCTGACACCCTATGAAATGGTGTTTGGTAAACCATATAGACTGCCCTATTTTGAGAACAAATGGGAAACTGATGATGAAAGCACTCTAGCAGACTATATGAGAAAAATGCTGGAAAAACAGAAACAAGTGACAGAACAAACTGACAGTGTTACAACTTCTGTGTCTCCACAGGAAAACCAGTTAGTTGAACCAGGGGACTGGGTTCTGATAAAAAGCATAAAGAAGAAACATTGGCATTCACCTAAGTGGGAAGGACCTTTCCAGGTTTTGCTGACCACTGGAACTGCTGTAAAGATTGCAGAGCGGAGCACGTGGATTCACTTAACACATTGCAAAAGAATCATTAAACATGACTAAGGTCACAATTTCCATTATTGCATTCAATTTGACTGTATTAGTCTGCCTCCTAGTGATTGCTTTGTGGTATCTGTTGTAGTATTGTAATTCTTCAACGACCCTCAGAGTAAGTCCGTTGTACAAAGGGGGTTGTATTTCTAGTATACAATCGTCTCAAATCGGTGAAGATTGTCCACACCTCTGCCGAGGGGTCTTTAGGAAGGATTTCAATCTGCAAACAGAATGCTAACTGAAAAAGGGAAAAGACTTGTGTGGTTGGGGATAGCCATCCTAACCGTGGCAGCAGTAGTTATATGGCTATGGGAAGCTCAAATTCCTCATGGAACTAAAAGAGCCAGAGAACCAAGAAGAGTGGGCCACTACAATCCTAAACCTTCCCAAATTATGAAACTATTACAAAATCCATGTAAAGAGTCGAAAGATGACAAAAGAACTGAAGAGCTATATTTTTGTTATCAGAATAATAAGATCCGGACTGTGATTAGTTTTAATAAAGACCAATTCAAGATAGGAGGTTACAAAGCTTCTGATTGGAAAGGTTACAAATGGTATTTAGATGGCACAGGAATGAAACAGACAGGGCACAATTGGGAAAATGTGTTTGAGACAACAGATCATACGTGGAGACAAAACACATATGGTACGAGTAACATTGCCAGACAGTGGAAAGGAAAGGTGAAACTAACTGATGCCAGTAATACTATTTTCCTGACGATAAATACCACCCATAAACCTTTTGGAAAACCAGCCAGTTTCAGAAAATTTAAAGATCCTCCCTGTCATGGTTTAGCCCTGTGTATTTGGCGCCCTCACCAGACAGATCCGTGCATTACCTTGTTTTTCTGCCCAAACCTGACAACAATAATGATGCCTGAAGTTACTTTAGGACAAAAAACTATCTCTCCAATAACTCCACACATATATGTAGATCCTACTGCAGATGATTGGTTCAAAATTACCACAGGAATGTCCGGAAAAAGCAATAATTGGCTTTTAATGGTGGAACAAGCTGCTCATACTGTATCCACAGGTTGTTTAGTTTGTATGGGTCCCAGACCCTTGTTACAGGTTGTACCAGCAACAATGACTCCTGAATGTCTGACTGAAATAATGAATAACACAGTGCCTTCTGGAAACTGTACATTCTGGGACACTATTTACCCTCTAACTACTGAAGATAAAGGAAAACCGCTGTTTTCAAAACATGTGGCTCCAGGTAACTTCACATGTGTAAATAGAACTGGATCAGGCAAAAAATTAGGAAAGTTAAATGAGACCCAGTGTACAGAAATACTTTCAGTAAACATAACTTTCAAACCTGTAGCACGTAGTGACATCTGGTGGTGGTGTGGTGATAATAGATTGTTTGACAAACTCCCTTATAACACCATTGGCCTTTGTGCATCTGTGACATTGATTTTGCCAGTTTCTATAACTCCATTTACAGTACGGGAATTATTGACCGTGGTGAAAAGTGTTTTTCCACACACTTGGCAAAAAAGAAACAAGAGAGCAGTACAAGGTTGGAGTGAGGACGATCCAACTTATATTGATAGCATAGGAGTTCCCCGCGGAGTTCCAGATGAGTACAAAATCGTAAATCAGATTGCAGCAGGATTTGAATCTTTTTTTTGTTGGTGGTGCACTATAAATAAAAACGTAGACAGGATCAACTACATCCATTATAACGTTCAGAGATTAGGTAATAAAACAGAACAAGGTTTTGCAGCCATCCATGAACAACTGTCAGCTACCTCTATAATGGCTTTCCAGAACAGAATTGCTGTTGATATGCTCCTAGCAGAAAAAGGAGGTGTCTGTGCCATCTTTGGAGAACAGTGTTGTACCTTTATTCCAAATAACACTGCGGCAGATGGCAACTTGACAAAGGCCCTAGAAGGCCTCCGTTCCTTAAACAGCAAAATGAAAGACCATTCTGGAGTTGATACATCTATGTGGGATGGCTTTGGAGAAATGTTTGGAAAATACAAACAGTTAATGGTATCAATTTTAATGTCTATTGCTGTGTTTGCAGCTATTCTGACCTTATGTGGATGTTGTTGTATTCCGTGTATAAGAGCATTGTGCACTAGAGTGATAACAACAGCCATACAGCCCGTAAAAGAGGAAATGTATGCGCTGCTTGTAACTGAAAAATCACCAGCTGATTCTGAAAATGAAGACGAAGAGACATCTCTTAATTTTCCAGACCTGTATCCTGATCCTGACGACTGTGACGACCTCTGAGTGTAACCTTTAAGTTGTGAATGAATTTATGGTTGAAAATCTGACAAGAAGAGACCAATAAAGGATGAAACATAGCTTAAAGTGAATAAACAGGAGGGTAATGTTGGATTTATTATAGTTATTCTACTTTTAATCTATATTCTAGTTATATTATGTTTCACTTATAACTAAATGACTATGCAATCTTATATTTTACTAATAACATTCTTGACCATTTACAATATTATATTATACTTATTACTGAAGTGTTATTTCTCCTTGTATCAGAACACAAGCATGCGAGCAGTTGCAGGTTGCACCCAATTGTATCTTGCAGCTGCCTGTGGAAGATAAAGAAGTTACTCCCATAACAATGAATGCTGTTGTTGTGTATTGGTTCCCTGCCTAATGGATTTCAACTGGTTTGTTCCCCTTCCCTCAGCAGTTGAAATCCTGTGTAACTAGGGCGTTCCAATTTTCAATAAAAAGCCTGGCGAGTGGAGACTGCTTCAGAGTGGTTTGGAGGATTGTAACTGAGCAGTCTCCGAGCACTCTCCTTGCAAGACAAATTTAACTGATTCTCTGTGTCTTCTTTGTGCAGGTTGCTGAATAAGATGTTTGGTGTTTAAACCTAACAACTATATATATGCTTCCGATCGGCAAAATTATCAGACAGCATGGGATTAATTTCCACTGTTATGCTGATGACACTCAGCTATATTTATCCATAAATCCTGATGAATCCAATCAGTTACTTCGACTGCAGTCATGTCTTGATGACATCAAAAGCTGGATGACTTTAAATTTCCTGCATCTAAATTCTGACAAGACAAAAGTTGTAATCTTTGGAGTGGTGTTATTTGGTGTTATTTTCAACCAAGACATGTCATTTAAATCCCATATTAAACAGGTTTCCAGAGTATCCTTTTTTCACCTCAGAAATATCGCCAAAATTAGAAACATTCTGTCCAGGGGTGATGCTGAAAAACTAGTCCATGCATTTCTTACCTCATGGCTGGACTATTATAATTCTTTACTATCAGGAAGTTCACAAAATGCAGTTCAAAGTCTTCAGCTGATCCAAAATGCTGCAGCAAGAGTTCTGATGAAAATCAACAAGAGGGATCATATTTCTCCAATTTTAGCTTCCCTTCATTGGCTTCCTGTTAAATCAAGAATATAATTTAATATTCTTCTTCTAACGTATAAAGCCCTTAATAATCAAGCTCCATCATATACCAGAGCTCTGATTACCCCGTATGTTCCTAACAGAGCACTTCGCTCTCAGACTGCAGGTCTGCTGGTGGTTCCTAGAGTCTCTAAAAGTAGAATGGGAGGCAGATCCTTTAGCTATCAGTCTCCTCTCCTGTGGAACCAACTCCCAGTTTTGGTCCGTGAGTCCCCAGTTCGTCTCTCAGGTATGGCGGCACTTCTGTTCTGCTCTCGGTGCCCGCTACACCCTCACGTCTTGATACCACCCTCAAACTAACGGTCAAACTGAGAGAATGAAACAACAACTAGAAACTACCCTCCGCTGTCTCACTTCATCGTCTCTGTCTGATTGGAACAAGTTTTTACCTTGGGTTGAGTATGCACTAAACTCCCATATCTCGTCTGCCACTGGTCATTCGCCGTTTGAAGTCTCACTTGGATATCAGCCACCATTACTACCCACAGATGAACAACGAATCCCCTTCTCATCCGTCAATGACTACATTCGCCGCTGCCAAGACACCTGGAGGACTACTGTCACTACTCTCACTCGCACCGCAGAGCAGAATGAGAGGTTTGCCGACCAGCACCGGTCACCTGCTCCGCAATATCACCCCGGTCAGAGAGTCTGGTTGTCTTCAAAGGACGTTCTGTCAAGCCCTTCTGCCAAGAAGCTCGCCCCCGGTTCACTGGACCATACGAGATTGAGTCAGTCATCAGCCCCACTTCCATACGTCTACGCCTGCCACCTCACTCCTGAGTCCACCCCACATTCCATGTGTCACAGCCGATTCTGAAAGCAACCTGAACCCTTCTGTCCGAACCCCCTCCACCCTCCTAGGACAGTCAGAAATTTCCCTCTGGTTTGACCTCTCATAATCCATCTCCTCTTTGTTCCCCACAGTTTCTCCAGCATTGACGTTTAGACCTTGATAGATCCAGTCTACAGTGTCGATCTCTACAGCCTGAACTTTAATAAATATCTTAAACTGCGTTCTGACATGACATGACATGTCAGACCATGACAGAAGAAGGCTCTGGCACTTAAAGCCCAGCAGATGCAATCGGTTGGCAGTAAGCCGCGCAGCAGTAACAACTAAACGGGTTAGGCTTAGCAGTAAATTCTACTCAGGAACAACTTCAGTTAGTCTCCGTCCGACGGGCTCCGCGGAGCAGCAGCCTGCTGCTGCCGCTGAGAAGGTAGCTGTGTCCGGTGAGGCTGGAGCACCTGTCACGGTGGAGGAGTCTGGCGCTGCAGGGAACTCCAGCGTAGCCACGGAGGAAGCCGTGGTGTCGGGTCCGGTTGCTGGAGACCAGCAGGGGAGTTTAGTGTAGGAAAGCATTGTGGATAAAACATCTGATCCACAAAACAGTGATTGTGTGGTGAGTGAGGGGAGCACGGTAGTGTGTGGTGGTGGAGAAACTTGTGTAAATGGTGAGAATCATGCTGAGATGGAGCAGGATGGTGTGTGTGGAGAGCAGGAGAGTGAGACTGGTGGTGAGGTGACTGGTGTGTGTGAAGATCAGGGAGGGAAAGGTGAGATGGTGGCTGATGGAGGGGAGGTGAGTGTGGAGGCGCCGTTGGTAGCTCCTGTGGAGGAGAAAGGGGAGGGGGAGCAGGTGATGGAGCAGGAGGCTCCTATGAATTGAAAAAGGCGAAGTAAAAGAAAAAATGTGCTGACTGCTGTTCAGACCAGTAAGCAGGTCAGCAAGCTGGCCACAGAGAGAAAAGATGTGTCAGACAGCAGCGACAGTGAGGGTGAGCTGTCTGACAGCAGTGAGGTGTGTCTGTCCCAGGGTAGCAGTGCAGAGGCACGTTATCCTGTAGAGTCTTTTAATAGTTTTCTCCAGGAAACAAAAGTATTAAGAGGAATAAAAAGTTGAAAAATATTTTCCCAATTTAAAAATATTTAATTTCTCTGCGAGGTATTATATCAGAAGAAAAGAAGAGTCTGGGTTCTCTGATCAGGAGGTTTTTAGACTAAAGAAAATTATGGGAAAAATGAGAAAACAATTTTGAATATAATGATGTGCATTAGCTTCTTATTATTTTTATTGTGCGTATTTTATTGTGGTGTTGTTTTTAGCTTTTACCCAACATGGATAATTTTAAAATAGCTTCATTAAATGTTAATGGAGCAAGTGAGGCTGTAAAACGCACCATGATTTACGAAACAGTAAAACAGAAAAGAATCAGTGTTTTATTTTTACCAGAGACCCACAGTGATATTAACAATGAAGCAGACTGGCACAAGGAATGGAAGGGGGAAGCTTTATTTAGCCTCGGCACCTCCCAGAGTTCTGGGGTGGGCCTCCTCCTTTCCTCGGCCTTCACCCCGAACTCTTTTAATGTAGAAAGTATCGTCGAGGGAAGGTGTCTTTTAGTAAAAGCTCAGTTTGACTATTTTAACATGGTTTTTATCAATATTTATGCTCCTAACGTCGGTGCAGAGAGGAAGCGTTTTTTAGAGAAAATTGGGGAGAGGTTGGGAGATTGTGAGTCTGACGATAATGTTTTTTTAGGTGGGGATTTTAACTGTACAGAAAACGAATTGTTAGAGAGAAATCACAAAGAGCCCTACCCAGCCTCCCAACAAGCCCTGCGGCAGCTGGTCTCGTCCCATGGTGTGGTGGACGTATGGAGGAGGATGCACACAGGCTCCAGACAGTATACATGGTCTCACAGTAAAGAAAACTGCATTTCTTTAGCTCGTATTGATCGTTTTTATTGTTTTAAACACCATTTTAATGTGTTTAAAACATGTCAGATTTTACCGGTAGTGTCAGGATCTGGGCTTTTGTTTTGACTGTTTGTTTATTTTGATCTATTAGTTAAACTCTCCAGCTTTAAAGCTCAGTTTTGGTTTCGGGTTCTTTCTTGTTTGGTTTCTGTTATAGCTTGTGTTCTGTTTAGTGTTAGGTTTTGGTTCTGTTTTGGTTTATGGTCTAGTTTGGATCTTATTGTGGTTTGATTTTGTTTATTATCACTTCATTTGGCCTGCTCTGTTTACTTCTCTGTATCCAGCCTTTAATCAGTCACTCAGTTCACCTGCCAGCTATCTGCCAGCTCACCTCGTAGACAACACCCAGTCACTCCTCTTCTCCAGTCACCATCCAATCAGTGTCAGTTTTCTTCCAGTCACTTCCTTGTTCCTGATAAGCTCCACCCATGTCAGTAATTAGTCTTCACTCCTGTTCACCTGCTCACTCCCCTATATAGTCCTGTCACAAACCTCTGCAATCTGCCAGATCAATTCAAACCACTTGGTGAGTCTTATCCAGCGTTTTATTTCTGATAGCCCTGTTGATACCGACCCGATTGCCTTTTTTAATCTGAGCCAGCCTGATCCCTAAACCTGATTTTCTTGCCCTGTATGATTGCTTACCTGTTTTTCTGACCTGGACCTGCCTTGTGATATTCTGAGTTTGCCTTGTCTGTACTTCTGCCTATTTTGGACTGCCTATTTTGGACTGCCTTTAGTGTACCGGATTTTGGACTGCCCTTTTGATCATTGAGTCTGCCTGTCCCTGTTTTATTATTAAATCCTGTTTTTTGCTTAAAACCTCTCTTGTCTGGCTGAATACTGGGTCCTCTGTCTCTGGTTCGTGACAGGTAACTTTTACAGACCACTCTTTGCTTTTAGGGAATGTTTTTATTACAAACATTTTACCTAAAAGCGCCTACTGGCATTTTGACCTGGCTTTAAGATATGATCGCAGTTTTAGAGAAGCTCTAAGTTATTTTTGGACTGTTTTTAGACAGAGAAAGGCTGATTTTACTTGTCTAAGGCAGTGGTGGGACCATGGAAAAGTTCAAGTAAAACAACTTTGTCAGCAGCACACTTTTAATGTCACTCGTGACGTCACCAGATCTATCAGAGATCTGGAGATGAACATAGTGGAACTAGAACATTTAAGTGAGTCCACAGGAAATCAAGAGCATATTGAAGCTCTCAAGTCCAAAAGGCTAGTTTTAGCCAACCTGCTGGAGTCTAAAGTCCAAGGCGTGTTGTTCAGGTCTTGGGTTCAGAACATCACAGAGATGGATACTCCCTCTAGCTTTTTCTTCAGCTTGGAGAGGAAATGCGGGCAGAGGAAGTTGATCCATTCCCTACTATCTGACACAGGGCAGCAGGTGAGTGAACCGGGCCAGATCAGGAGGAGGGCTGTAGAGTTTTACTCCTCTCTGTTTGAGAGTGAGTATATGGAGAACGAGGAGCTGTTTGGGGAGTTCTGCAATAGGCTGACCCAGGTCTCTGAGGAGACCAACATACAGCTGGAGCGTCCCCTGGGGGGTACAAGAGCTCCATACAGCCCTCCTGAATATGCAGGGCCAGAAGGCCCCAGGCATTGATGGTCTCACAGTGGAGTTTTACAAAGCCTACTGGGACATCCTAGCGGAAGACCTGCTGGAGGTCTATAATGGGAGTTTGGTCACTGGTTCACTCCCGCTTTCGTGCCGCAGGGCAGTCATCACCCTCCTGCCTAAGAAAGGGAACCTGCAGGACTTTAAGAACTGGCGCCCTGTGTCTCTCCTCTGCACCGACTATAAGATCCTTTCCAAAGCCTTGGCAACGCGGCTGAGAGAAGCTATGGAGCAGGTCATCCACCGGGACCAGACCTACTGTGTCCCCAGCAGGTCCATGGTAGATAACATCTACCTAATTTGGGATGTTTTGGAGGTCTCCGGTTCATTGGGTTTAAGAACGGGCTTGATCGCATTAGATCAAGAAAAGGCATTTGATCGTGTCGAACATGGCTTCCTGTGGAAAACTATGGAGAGGTTTGGGTTCGGCGCCGGTCTGATCGCCAAGATCCAGGTGATGTACAGTAGCATTGAGAGTATGCTAAAGATTAACGGTGGTCTGTGTGCTCCTTTTAGGGTGCGTAGAGGTGTTCGCCAAGGCTGCGCTCTGTCCGGGATGCTCTACGCGCTATCCCTGGAATCCCTTCTTCAAAAGATACGTTCTACTGTTCATGGTTTGGTTTTACCTGGTTTTAATAGTAGAGTGGTTTTATCTGCCTATGCTGATGATGTCGTGGTTTTTACCAGAAACCAGCAAGATGTCGATGAATTGACAGAGATAACAAATAAGTTCTATGTTTTATCTTCTGCAAAGGTGAATTAGGGGAAAAGCGAAGCCCTGGCAGTGGGCGAATGGCGTGAAGGGCTCCCAGTTCTTCCCCAAGGACTTTTATGGGAAAAAGATGGTTTTAAATATCTTGGTTTGTTTTTAGGTAATGAAAACAATGAACTGGGAAAACGTTGAACAGAAAATAGAAAGTAAACTGGAAAAGTGGAGATGGCTACACTCCCACATGTCGTACAGGGTAAGGGTTTTGGTTTCAAATAACCTTGTTGCATCACAGCTGTGGCACAAACTTTCCTGTTTAGATCCACCGTCTGGTTTGTTGGCCAACATACAAGCCAAAATGGTAAACTTTTTTTGGAACAGGTTTCATTGGGTGCCACATTCTGTGTTGTTTTAACCCAGAGAAGAGGGGGGCCAGAGTCTTGTCCACCTGGCCGGAAGAACAGCAGCTTTTAGATTACGCTTTGTTCAGAAATACCTGGCATGGTCCCCTGACTTAGTGTGGAGGGACGTGGCCAGCTGCATTTTAAGACGTGTAAATAACCTGGGGCTGTATGCGGCTCTGTTTTTAACAGATTTACATCTTTTAAAGTTAAGGGGATTGCCGAGGTTTTATCAAGGTGTTTTTAAATCATGTGCCCTGTTCAAATTAAAGCCATCCCAAACAACTAACTCTCTGCAATGGCTTTTACAGGAGCCTTTAATCTGTGGGTCCAGGCTGGATGTGTGTGACGGCGCGGGACCAGGGCTGTCGGAGGCGCTGCGCCGGTCAAAGATAACAACCGTGAAACAGCTGGTGGAGACTGCAGGACCGTCCCTCTCCAACGTCGAGGCCATGGTGGGGGTACGGTCTGCCAGGCTAGTGCAGCGTCTCCTGAACCTCCTGAAAGAAAAGCTGTCGGCCAAGGAGAGGAGCCTTCTCCGTGCCTAATGTGAGGGACAGAGCCAACCAGACCCAACAAACTCTTTTCCTGGCCTGATCCTGGATCCTGGTTTCCCGGATCTAAGTGGACCTCTGCTCTCCAGCCTGGACCCACAGAAGATGGTTTTATTCACTGTGGACCAGAAAACTGTTTATAGAGTCTGCTCTAAAGTAATGACTCAAAGACACCTCGAGAACTGCGCAGTCTGTCTGTGGACTGATAAACTTGCTGGTAGAGCACCCCAGTGGAGGACTTTATATAAGCCTCCAATTAAAAAAAAGAACCGGTGATCTCCAATGTGTCATGATGCAGCCTGAAGGCTGCATACTGAACATTTCTTGCTCCGTCTCCAGTGCAGTCCTGATTAGGAACACCTGTCAAGCTGCAATCACCATGGACTCATTCCACCTGCTCACTCCACCATATAAACTCACTTCTAGTTGAACTTTTATAGATTTTCTGAAATTACTACCAAAATGTCAACATATTTTAATATTCTACATAAACTGAGAACTGACAGGCCATGCCAGGACAGAATTAATCCGAGAAGCTGCCAAGGGGTTTATAAGAACATAAAAGGTATTCCTAGATCAGTGCTTCTGTGCTCTTTTTGTGTCTGCTCTTTCCTCTCAGATCCCCAGTCGGTCATGGCAGCTGGCCATTCACACTAATCCTGGTTCTGCTTAAAGTTTCTTCCTGTTAAAGGAGAGTTTTCCTGTCGCTACATGCACGCTTGGTATGAGGAAATGCTAGAAAGTCAACAACACAATGCAAATGACTACATGGATTATTTATTTTTATTTTTAGAAAACATTATTTTTTATTGTAAAGTGCCTTTATAATTTGATTGAATTGGCAATATTCACAGCTGAATATGAATTTACTGTTCAGAACTGAATAGTAAATGTGGAGCTCAAGAGACTCAAAGTACAGGTGGGAGTTGCTGTGACAATTATTGGTTGTGCACTCTACTATCTGTTCTTATGGAAGTGCAGCAAGATGAGATCTTCATTGAAAGACAGCCATATTAATTCATATTTGCAGTTTTCCTCAAGCCGAGTAGAGAAGCAGCAATAGATCAGATTAGAGGTAAATCTGCCTTTATGGCCTACGTTCAAAATACTAACCCATTACCATGAACACATCATACCCACACTGATGGTGGTGGCAGTATCATGCTTTGTGGATTTGTTTCAGCAGGGACAGGGAAGCTGGTCACTGTTGATAGGAAGATGGTGGAGGTAAGTTCAGGTTAATCCTGATAGAAAACCCGTTCTAGAGAAGACCTGAGACTGGGGTCAGCAGGACAACTACTATAAACATACAGCCTATGATACAAGATCAAAGCATACTAATGTGAAAGACAGCCTAGTCAATGCCCAAAGTTAAATCCTATTAAGAGTCTGTGGCTAGATTTGAAAAATGATGTACAATGCAGACCATGCAGTCTTGCTGTGCTTGAGCTATGTCAAAAAATAACCTAACATTCAGTTGCTAGATTTGGAGAACTGGAAGAGGTATAAACCAAAAGATGTGCACCAGTATTTTTGATGAAACCTGGTTGTATCAGGGGAGCTAAATAAAATATACACCACACTTTTTAATTTGAAAAAGCATAGCAAATCAAACAACCTGAAATCCCATGTGACATGAGAGAATAGACTTTGTATTTTACATCACCTGCTCCTTCTTTCTAAAGTAATTATTGATGTAGAATTATAATCCTGACTGAAACTATAATGGTCATTTTAAAACTCTCCCTTTTTTATTTTGCTTCTAACAAAAGTCACAAACTTTCTCAGCCAGTTACTTTTTAACCTCGCTGACATGCAGCAATATTTTATAAGATAGTCAAGGCCAAATAGAGACTGGAATATTAATTACAGCTGTGCTGGCAGACAGGGGTCTATTTGCATGGACAGAATCCCATGTTTATAACATTTGCAGAAATGAAAGCGAAAGGGAACCAGACTTTAAGCTACACCGCTGGGTTTGTGGAAGCTGAAAATTAGAACTGGTTCAGTGATTAATCAAGCAACGGCAGGGCAAAATATCCAAAATCCTTGTTGATTTTTTTCAAGTGATAATTAGGAAGCCACTGGGGATAACCCACAGACTGCCACTCCCTGACCCTTAGCCCTAGAATGCTCCCTGGGTGCCGCACAGTGGCAGCCATTGCTCCCCAAGGGAAAGGTTAAATCCAGAAGACAAATTTCATTGGAATGTATGTTGCAATAAAAATAACAATGATTATTTTGATCACTGTTAGATAATTTAAAATTTACCTTTTCCAAACTGCCTAGTTTTTTTCTAACAAACAGGAGAAAGACTCCACATGGGATGCTCTACTGAGAGTTCTGTGGGAGTCCTCAGTAAATCCAAGTGATCTGTGGTCAGAGCACCTGTTGTTTTTTAGACTGTTTTCTCCACTGGTGTTGGATCCTGTGCTGCTTGAAGGATTATTTTAGAGAAATGTTTCATATTTGGAACATATGTTATGATATATAACCATAGCAAACATTTGGTTTTGTACAACAGGGAGCAGCTGATTAACACCTCAAAAGCTGAAACAATACTTCAACCACATCTCCAAATCCCAGATGAACTGACCATACATGCAGACACATCAGCAGTGCGGGTGAACAACAGATGGTGTCGTCCAGACATGTTACTGTGAAGTTTCCTCTGTGCAGTATATTGAAGTGGTAGCAGTGAGTTTCTATCCACATTATTTAACCACATAGTTCACCTGTGTTATTTTGGCAACGGTCTACATTCCACCAACTGCTGTTGCAGAGACTGCAAGTGATGTCATCAGCTCAGTTGTGGATAAGCTACACACATAACCCCCCAATGCGTTTTTGCCAATATCTGAGGATTTTAATCATATCTCACTTTCTCCTACGCTTCCAACTTTTCAACAGATTGTCACCTGCTCTACTTGTCATTGCGTTTCCACTCGACTGCAAGATATAGAAGTCCTGGCTGCAAAGCAATAACAGCCCTCCACCATTCTCTGCACTGCTCTTGATTACATCTGCTCCAACAAAAACCTGGCAGCTGGCTTCTCAGAGTTAAGAACTGCTCTGCGGCTGCAACCAAACCCACCATGCTTCTACGATTAGGCCTGTTTTGCTAGTCGCTGGTTCACAGGATCGGACCTTCATCAATGCAAAGCCAGTCAGCACCATCAGGTTTGCGAGCTAGCTAGTGGACTATCAGTGAGTTAGTGTGGTCAGGGTCCGAAATTAACACTCGCCAGTCGCCAAATGCAAGTAAATTTCCCGTTTGGCGAGTGAATATCAGAGGGCTAGCTGCCACATGGCGAGTAAATGTTTGTACCAAATAAATTAAAAATAACAAAACCCATCTGGGCTGCGGATGACCCGTTCACAGCTCTGTTCATCCAAAGCTCAGTCTAAATTCCTCCTTCTGCGGAGCAGGAGGCAAGGGGGCAGAGCGGCTCCAGATGAAGCCTTTATTCAGAACCAGTCATGGCTGCACGCTGGATCAGAAAACAGAGCTGCTAACCAGATGCAGTCTGTTAATTAACAGCAATTAGTTTGTTTATAAGTTTCGTTCTTATTTATTCTGCATTTTCTTAACTACGTGTGCTGTGTCTTTGTGCTTCACCGCTCTGACTGCCCCCCCTCTCGGAGCCAGGTGCTTTTATCAGTGGCCAGCCTTCAAAATGTGAATCACTACGTTTAATGTCCTTCCACTCGTACCAAAATGTCACAATTGAAATCAATAGGAGAGTCAGTAGCTGTGTTTCATGCTCTTTTGTTTTTAACGACACAGAACCAGCGGTGCTTCGGTGGACGTGGTTCCTTGCGCTTGAATTCAGGTGCGCAAAATTACGTTACATGTAATTTAGGTGCGCACTTTTAAGGGTCATTTTAAGGAACTTGTAACATCAGGGGCTTTAGCTCAGACTAATTTTTCCTTCTCTCCCCTCTAAAGGAGCCCTTTAGTCTTCATTTATGCATTTTCCCCACTGTTTATCCAGCAGCTGGATCAGCGTAAAGACGCAGCGCGAACCCCAGCGTGCTTTAAATGTGGTAACTGAGGGAAAAATGTTGGACGGTATAGGCTTGATGAAACTCTGCCTCATTCACAAATGAGACCAACATGGATAGAATAATGATAATCTGTAGTGTTTTCTTATTGCCTGGATGCGAATATGATAATTCATATTGTGCCTTTTATAATAAACTTAATATTTTCCTATCAAAGGTAGGAAACAAAGATTTCTCATCCAGAGTCCAGTCAGCCACGCCCCCAACCACGCCCCCCCCCCCACCAAATTAACATAATCTCACTCTTAATTTTTGGTAAAAATTGAGAGGTCTGGAGAGGATTATTATTTTGGCAGGTAAAAAATATGCCTGGCTGGTTGATTTTTACATCTACCGGCCAACTTGGCCGGTGAATCAGGAAGTTAATTTCGAACACTGAGTGTGGTACAGGTCCTCAACACCAAGCCAGCCAGATGACTGGAATGACTGTGTGGGACCCTCATGAGATATAGGTTGATTCCCCTTCTGTTGAATCACATGATTGATGTCCCATGATTTATGACCCATGACGTTTGATCTTTGACAGCATGACCATTGACCTAAGATTTATTACCACCTTACCCATGACCTAAGATGTATGACCATGTGACCTTTGACCTAAGTTTATGGCATGTACCCTAAGACCTGTGACATGGTATTTATGACTATGACCAATTTAATGATGATCAGATGTTAGAAGGCATGTTGAGACAATGGCTTCCTTATGTTTACCACAGTACTACCCTTTATCCATCGAATAACTCCCACAATGCAATCTCCACATAACAATGACAAGATGCTAGAAGGCATGTTGAGACCACCTACTAACTATGCCACCTCCCAACTTTCCAGACTTACACATGCATTTAGGATCTTACTCTTTAGTAATTTTGTTCTCTATAATTTAATTTAGCTATATTTAGAAATATTACAATTATCATCATTATTCCTTATTCCTATATGTAAAAGAATCAGACTTTCTTTCAAGCTGTTATCAATGTTGATGTTGTAACCGTACTGTATAATTCACACATTTAAACTATTACTTAAAGAATATGTTTAAATTCTGCACCATATGAACATCTCCTGATTGTCTTATGAGAAACTCATGATTGCTTAGCGGCCATTTTTGAGACTGTCTCCTTTTTACGTTTGATATTCTTACTCTTTAGTCATCTTGTCCTCTATAATTAAATTTTGCTATTTTTAGAAATATTACAGCCATCGTTATCATATTCTTATATATAAAAGAATCAGACTTTCTTTCAAAGCTCATGACCATAGATGAGGGTAGGAATGTAGATCACCTTTTGGCTTAGCTCTCTCTTCGCCACAATGGATCGGTGCAGTGCCCGCTTCACAGCAGATGAAGCACCAATCCTCCTGTCGATATCCCACTCCATCTTCCCCTCATTCATGAACAAGACTCCAAGATACTTGGAGACTCCTCCACTAGGGGCAGTACATCCTCCCTAACCCGGAGAAGGCACTCTACCCTTTTCCAGCTCAAGACCATGGTCTTGAATTTAGAGGCACTGATTCTCATCCCGGCCGCTTCACACTCGGCTGTGAACCGCTCCAGCGAGAGCTGTAGATCATGCCCTGATGAAACTAATAGAACCACGTCATCCACAAATGGCAGAGACACAATCCTAAGCACACCAAAATGGATCCCCTCAACACCTTGGCTGCACCTAGAAATTCTGTCCATAAAAGTTATGAACAGAATCAGTGACAAAGGGCAACCTTGGCGGAGTCCAACTCTCACTGGAAACGAGTCTGTCTTACTGCCGACAACGCGGACCAAGCTCTGACACCGGTCATACAACAGACCTAACAGCCCTTATTTAAGGGCCTGGTAGTCCATACTCCCAGAGTACCCCCTATACGACCCCCCGAGGGACACGGTCGAATGCCTTCTCCAGATCCAGAAAGCACATGTAGATTGGATGAGCGAAGTCCCATGCAACCTTCCAGGATCCTGCTGAAGGTGTAGAGCTGGTCCAGTGTTCCACGGCCAGGACGAAAACCATACTGACTGCTCTTCCTGAATCTGAGATTCGACTATCCGACAGACCCTCCTTTTCAGAACCCAGGAATAGATCTTACCAGGGAGGCTTAAGAAGGCGATTCCTCTGTAGTTGAAACACACCCTTGGGTCCCCCTTTTTAAATAGGGGGACCACCACCCCGGTCACCCAAGCCAGAGGAACTGCCCCTGATGTCCACGCAATGTTGCAGAGTCGTGTTAGCCAACACAGCCCCACAACATCCAGAGCCTTAACGTACTCAGGGTGAATCTCATACACCCCAGGGCCTTGCCACCAAGGAGCTTCTTAACCACCTCGGTGATCTCAGCACCAGAAATGGGAGAACCCTGACCCAGAGTCCCCAGGCTCTGCTTCCTCAATGAAAGACGTGTTGGTGGCATTACTATTGTCTACTTTTAAGACTAATCTTAAAACTTTCCTTTTTGACAAAGCTTACAGTTAGAGTGGCTCATGTTACCCTGAGCTACCTCTATAGTTATGCTACTATAGGCTTAGGCTGCTGGAGGACATCAGGGCCTATTTTACTCACTCTACTGAGTTCTACTGTTCTCCAGTTTTGCATTGCTTGTCGTCATTTCAGCTTTTAACTTTTTGTTCTCTCTCTTTTTTTTCTTCATAGTAGGTACACCTGGTCTGGCGTTCTGTTAGCTGTGACATCATCCAGGGAAGACAGATCACCTGCTATTACCATCTAATGTAGAACAGATTACTGGATCAATGTGTGCTTCTGTGCTTTTTTGTCTCTCTTGTTGTGTCTCTGCTCTGTCTTCTCTAGCCCCCAGTCGCTCGAGGCAGATGACGTTCATACTGAGCCTGGTTCTGCTGGAGGTTTTCCTTCTCGTTAATGGGGAGTTTTTCTTTCTGCTGTCGCTTCATGCTTGCTCAGTATGAGGGATTGCTGCAAAGCCATGTACAATGCAGACGACTCTCCCTATGGCTCTGCGCTTCTCCAGGAGTGAATGCTGCTTGTGGGGACTTTGATGCAATCAACTGGGTTCCCTTATATAGGAATTTTTTGACCAATCTGTATAAACAGACCCAATCTGTATAATATGATTTGATTTCACTTTGTAAAGTGCCTTGAGATGACATGTTTCATGAATTGGCGCTATATAAATAAAATTTAATTGAATTGAATTGATTAAGCAGGTCTCCGCGGTATTCCACCCACTGACATATGACGTCCCGAGTCGAAATCAGCAGTGCACCACCCTCCTGAGATGTCACATAGTGGACCAGAATCGCCTCAAAGTCTTTCTCCATGGCCTCTCTTCCCACGCCCCAGTTTTTGCCTCAGCAACCAGCCGAGCCGCCTGCCGCTTTGACTGCCAGTACATATGCTTCGGGAGTCCCACAAGCCAATTAAGCCTGATAGGACTCCTTCTTCAACTTGACAGCTTCCCTCATCGCTCGTGTCTGCCAGCATGTTTCAGGGCTGCCGCTGCAACATGCACCGACAACCTTGCGGCCACAACTCTGACAAGCCGCCTCAACAATAGAGGCACGGAACATGGTCCACTCAGACTCAATGTCCCCCACCTCCCTCGGGACGTGTTCAGAGCTCTCCCGGAGATCGGAGTTAAAGCTCTGTCTCACGGGGGACTGCCAGACGTTCCCAGCAAACCCTCACAATACGTTTGGGCCTACCAGGTCTGACCGGCTTCCTCCCCCACCACCGGAGCCAGCTCACCACCAGGTAGTGGTCGGTGGAGAGCTCCGCCCCTCTCTTCACCCAAGTGTCCAAGACATGCGGCCGCAGATCAGATCAAACAACAACAAAGTCGATCATTGAACTATGGCCTAAGGGGTCCTGGTGCCAAGAGCACATATGGACACACTTATGATTGAACATGGTGTTCGGTATGAACAATCCATGACAAGCACAGAAGTCCAACAACAGAACACCCCTCAAGTTCAGATCAAGAACTCCCAACCATGCCACTCCAGGTCTCACTGTCATTGCCAAAGTGAGTGCTGAAGTCCCCCTTAACAACAAGGGAGTCCCCAAGAGGGGCACTCTCCTGTATCCCCTCTATGGACTTCAAAAAGGGTGGATAATCTGAACTGCTGTTTGGCACATAAGCACAAACAACAGTCAGAGCCCATTCCCCCACATGTATGCGGAGAGAGGCAACCCTCTCCTTCACTGGGGTAAACCGCAATGTAAAGGCACCGAGATGAGGGGCAACAAGTATGCCCACTCCTGCTTGGCACCTCTCACAAGGGGCAACTCCAGAGTGGAAGAATGTCCAGCCCCTCTCAAGGAGACTGGTTCCAGAGCCAGAGCCATGCGTCGAGCAGGAACCTCTCGGCCCCACGCTCTATCTCAGGCTCCTTCCCCATCAGAGAGGTGACATTCCACGTCCCAAGAGCCAGCTTCTCCCATTACACAACGCACCCGACCCCTTTGGCCCCTCCGACAGGTGGTGAACCCATTGGAGGGTGACTGGTTTTCCAAATACTGCAATTTGAAAAACAAACTATGAACTGCTACTAATACATGTGGACTTACTTAAATAATAAATGTGGCAACAAGATTATCTATTACAAATGATGGTTCCAGAATATCAATTTGTATTGATCATATTTTTTACAAACCATTCCAACCTTTGTAGAAAGGTATTGTCTTTTCCTACTGGCAGCAGTAATTATAATTCTATTAATACTGTACTAATAACCAAGCTGAATGGACCTGGAGCCCCTGTGATATTTAAGAGATCCTACAGAATGTTTAAAAATTTTAAGTTTGTTGTTAAAAGACATGCTGGTCTAAAGTACTAGCCTCTAAAAATCCTGAAAGTTTAATAACTTATTTTTACCTTTGATAGAGAAACATGCACCTTTTAAGAAGTTTACCGTAAAGAACACCGTCACACCCTAGTTAGATAATGAACTGAAAAACTGTATGAAAATGCAAGATCAAATGCAAAGAACAGCAGGTAATACATTACATAAATGTAACTTGGCTCTATACGGCAAGATAAGAAACAGTCACAAAAACTTAGTTTGACCACAAAAACTTTATTTTGAAAATCATGTTAACAAGGTAGGTAATGAGTATACATATGGTACCTATTGATAAGAAATTAACTGATCAAAAATAAAAACTCACTTGCTGTGCAAAGAAACAAGAAAATATTGTTCCTCTGCCCAAAAACAAGAAACTATTTTATAAAATCAAGTTAATAATTAATAGTTTTTCTATGAACATTTTATTGGGGTTTATTGCTATGTTCATGTGTATATGTAGGCATGTGTGTGTCAGTACGTAAGGAAGTCACCCCGCCCATAGTCTCTGATAAGGGATGGAGACTTTATCAGTCAGCTTAGAGCTCTGATTCAGGTCCACAGAATGGGGTAAGGGAACAGGTAGTCGGGCAGAGCATCTTATTCACATAGCATCCTAGAAAAATTTAGATAGCCAGCTTTCCAAGGCTGACACAAGCTTGGAAAGCCACTGATAGACCCTGATGTCCTCCAACAGTCTTAAAAGTAGACAGGGTGTCTGCCTCACTTACCAAAACTGGGAGTTGGTTCCACAGGAGACAGGCCTGATAACTAAAAGATCTGTCTCCCATTCTATGTGAATAGACTCTAGAATCCACCAATAGACCTGTAGCCTGAGAGCTAAGTGCTCTGTGAGGAACATACAGGGTAATCAGAGCTCTGATATATGATGGAGCTTGATTATTAAGGGCTTTAAATGTGAGAAGGAGAATTTTAAATTCTAGCATTAATTTAACAGGAAGCCAATAAAGGGAAGCTAAAATTGGTAAAATATGATCCCTCTTGTTGAGGGAAACCCTGGAAACCTGTTTAACATGGGATTTAAATGACATGTCTTGGTCATAAATAACACCAAGATTTTTTACTTTATTACTAGAGGCCAATTTAATGCCATCCAGATTAAGTGATTGATTAAGAAGTTTATTTTTGAGGACTCTGGTCCAAAAATTACAACTTGTATCTTGTCAGAATTTAAAAGCAGGAAATTTAAAGTCATCCAGGTTTTAAAGTAATCCAAACATGCCTGTAGTCAAAGTAATTGATTGGATTCATCAGGATTTATGGATAAGTGTCATCAGCAAAACAGTGGAAATTAATCCCATGCTGTCTGATAATTTTGCCAATCAGGAGCATACATATAGTAAAGATAATTGGCCCAAGTACTGAACCTTGTGGTACTCCACCAGTGACGCTAGAGTTTGAAGATTTATTGTTAACATGAACAAACTGGAATCTGTCAGACAGATAAGATTTAAACCAGCCTAATCCTTTCCCCTTAATCCCTACAGTATGTTAAAGTCTTTCTAGGAGAATATTGTGTTCAACAGTATCAAATGCAGCACTAGATCTTACATGACAACTACAGACACAAGTCCATTATCTGAGGCCATGAACATATCATTAGTGTCCTTCACCAGAGCTGTTTCAGTGCTATGATGAGCTCTGAGGCCTGGCTGAAACTCTTCAAATACTGTATGTCATTACTTTGTACATGTTCACATAGTTGATTAGCAACTACATTCGCAAGAATTTTAGATAGGAAAAGGAAATTAGATACAGGTCAGTAATTTATCAAGTCATCTTGATCAAGAGATGGTTTCTTAAATAAATGTTTAATAACAGGTACTTTAAAAGCCTGTGGTACATATCCATTTACTAAGGATAGATTAATCATGTCTAAAATAGGGGCATTAAGCAAATAACTTGGTTGGGATTGGATCTAACACACAAGTAGAAGGTTTAGATGAAGCTAAAGTTTAAGATAGCTCAGAAAGCTCTACTGCTTCTAAACAGTTCAGACACTGTGCAGGTTCTAAAGATTCATCCAACGCTGCCTCACTTACTGAGGACAAGGTAATCATGTTTGGCAGGATGTTAATTATTACTGTGAATGCAGTAGGCATTCACAGTTCTTAAGATCCTGTTTCTCTTTATTCTTTATCAATAAAGAAAAGAAAAACAGGAAAACAATAAGTGAGAATGCTATACAGCATTCTCACTTATTGTTTTCCTGTTTTTCTTTATTTTTATTATTATTATTATCAAGTGAGAATGCTATACAGCATTCTCACTTATTGTTTTCCTGTTTTTCTTTATTTTTATTATCAAGTGAGAATGCTATACAGCATTCTCACTTATCAAGTGAGAATGCTATACAGCATTCTCACTTATTGTTTTCCTGTTTTTCTTTATCAAGTGAGAATGCTATACAGCATTCTCACTTATTGTTTTCCTGTTTTTCTTTATCAGTGAGAATGCTATACAGCATTCTCACTTATTAAGTTCCTTCAGGTCTTGATTATTATTCCGTACGTTTTTCGGCATCTAACTACTCCTGCATACTTCAACCGATTTAAACAATTTTCGTATCAAAACGTTCAGCTCGTTCACGACATTACTGCTATGTCTTTTTGTAATTATAACTTTTATAATATTTAAAATATTTAACTTTTTGTGCGTTTTTTGCTCTCATTTAAAATGAATGGAAAATCCTTCAAATTCTTCAAATATTTCAACTTTTTGACATCTTACTGCTTCAGCCTACTTTCAGCTATAAACGTCATTCAACTTTTAAAATGTAGTAACATCTTTTCGCTATTATGGTATGTTTCAGCTTTTTCATATCTTTAACCATTTTCGTATAGTACGTCTTTAAAATAATTTTGGCTTTTCAAGAAATTCTGCAAATAACATGCGTTGCTATGGTCGTCAAGGAGCCTCTTTTTGAGTGCGCACTCTAGAAATTCAACAAATTCTTCTTCTCCAAACAACTTCTTCTCACTCGCTCAAATTTCGCCCTATCCACATAAATTATACATCAAAACGTAGGAATTTTTGTCTGGATTCGGAAAATGTAACCATCATTGGTGTGGGATTTATAGATTTTTCGCAAATCACCTCAGAGCGACACTAACCCGAAACCTTCCCCATTCATTTCCTATGGAGCGGTTTTCAAAAATGACAGCTGGAAATCCAAAACATCACATGTTTTCGCATCGTCGCTACTCCTAAACCGTTTCATGTAGAGGCATGAGACTTTCACACATTCATGTCCCAACCCTTCTGGCACTCACAAAAGAGAAATTTTGTCGATAAATGTTACGGTTTTGCCGCAGGAACAATTTGTACGGGAGTAGCGTTTTGGGAAAATGCTAAAACAGGATCAGACTTCAATCTCCCCAAATGAGGCACTTTTCTACATCGTCGCTACTCCTAAACCGTTTTATGTACAGGCATGAGACTTTCACACATGAATGTCCCGACCCTTCTGGCACTCATAAAAAAAGAATTTTGTTGATAGCTGTTACGGTTTTACCACAGGAACAATTTGTTCGGGAGTAGCGAATGTGCAAAATCCTTAAAACGCTTTGGAGCTTCATTCTTCCACATCATCCACTTTTTTACATCGTCGCTGTGCCTACACCGATTTTTGTACAAACATAAAAATGAACTCCATAGTCCTCAAAAGCCTGCTGATACTCAGAGTGAAAGAATTATTTTGATATCTCTTCTACTTTTTCAGCTAAAGCGATTTGTTCGGGACCATTTTCAGAGGATTTCTGAAAATCCATAAAAATCCCTTTTATATCATAATTTTTACGCCTAAATTAAAATATTTCTAGCAAAAACCGATAGTTTTTCTTGTTCTCCTATCCGTTACGAACTAAACGCTGAAAAAATTATGTCTCTACCATTTACGGAACAGGAGATATGGAGCGTTGTTTGAGGCAAAGTATTCCATTCTATTTCAATGAGGCAGAGTCTGACAAAGTCTCTGCACTACGGTAGACGGCCCGCTGCAGCTGTGTCAGTGAGTTTCCATGACAACGGAACTCTGAGGGCCAGAGGGAGACGCTCCATTCGGATAGAATGGCAACTTTCAACATCCCCTGCAGTGGCTGTGATTGATGTAGGAACCTGAAATTCGCACAGTCACTTCCTCTTAACATTTTAAAATTTTCAAGTGACTTTCAGCCGTGTGTCACTTTTCTGTCCCATTTTGGATGTCACATGCTTTCCTATTGGGCCTTTGCTTCCAACAGGACCTGGCATGATGCCCAGACACGACCCAATTGGCCAATACAGCACCACCCACCTGTGAAATGGCGCTACTGACCATTTTGGTCAAATGTTGAGTTCTTGGCCCAGATGTGGTGAGGCTGAGTTGCTAAAGGAGGCCAATCTGACCCATGAACTTTGGTGACCTTTGGTGACATTAAGTATTGGCACCCCTTTTTGAGGCACTTCCCAGTACAGGATTTGGACCAAACTGACAGAGTACAATCGCCCGGTGATACTGAACACAACCATGTTAGCGGCTAACGGTTAGCATGTTCAAATTCTTAAATTTTTTAAAATTTTTCAAATTCCTTCAAATTTGTTCAAATTCTCCAAATTTCTTCAAAATTTTTAAATTCTTCAAGTTTGTCAAATTCTTCAAATTTTTCAAATTCCTTCAAACTTTTTCAAATTCTCCAAATTTCTTCAAATGTTTCAAATTCTTCAAATTTTTCAAATTCTTCAAATTTCTTCAAATTTTTCAAACTTCAAATTCCTTCAAATTCTTCTATTTCTTTCAATTCTTCAAACTTTTTCAAATTCTTCAAATCCCTTCAAATTTTTACATTTTTTCAAATTCTTCAAATCTGATTTCAATGTTTTCTGCATATTCTGCTAAATCATTCTGCAGATTAGCATTCTCACTGCTGTTTCGCAGGAACAGCCTTTTCTAGTCAAGTGAGAATGCTATACAGCATTCTCACTTATTAAGTTCCTTCAGGTCTTGATTATTATTCCGTACGTTTTTCGGCGTCTAACTACTCCTGCATACTTCAACCGATTTAAACAATTTTCGTATCAAAACGTTCAGCTCGTTCACGACATTACTGCTATGTCTTTTTGTAATTATAACTTTTATAATATTTAAAATATTTAACTTTTTGTGCGTTTTTTGCTCTCATTGAAAATGAATGGAAAATCCTTCAAATCCTTCAAATATTTCAACTTTTTGACATCTTACTGCTTCAGCCTACTTTCAGCTATAAACATCATTCAACTTTTAAAATGTAGTAATATCTTTTCGCTATTATGGTATGTTTCAGCTTTTTCATATCTTTCACCATTTTCGTATAGTACGTCTTTAAAATAATTTTGGCTTTTCAAGAAATTCTGCAAATAACATGCGTTGCTATGGTCGTCAAGGAGGCTCTTTTAGAGTGCGCACTCTAGAAATTCAACAAATTCTTCTTCTCCAAACAACTTCTTCTCACTCGCTCAATTTTCAACCTATCCACATAAATTATACATCAAAGCGTAGGAATTTTTGTCTGGATTCGGAAAATGTAACCATCATTGGTGTGGGATTTATAGATTTTTCGCAAATCACCTCAGAGCGACACTAACCCGAAACCTTCCCCATTCATTTCCTATGGAGCGGTTTTCAAAAGTGACACCTGGAAATCCAAAACATCACATGTTTTCGCATCGTCGCTACTCCTAAACCGTTTCATGTACAGGCATGAGACTTTCACACATTCATGTCCCGACCCTTCTGGCGCTCACAAAAGAGAAATTTTGTCGATAAATGTTACGGTTTTGCCGCAGGAACAATTTGTTCGGGAGTACCGAATGTGCAAAATCCTTAAAACGCTTTGGAGCTTCATTCTTCCACATCATCCACTTTTTACATCATCGCTGTGCCTACACCGATTTTTTTACAAACCTAAAAATGAACTCCATAGTCCTCAAAAGCCTGCTGATACTCAGAGTGAAAGAATTATTTTGATATCTCTTATACTTTTTCAGCTACAGCGATTTGTTCGGGACCGTTTGTAGAGGATTTCTCAAATTTCATAAAAATCCTCTTTATATCATAATTTTTTACACCTAAATTAAAATATTTCTAGCAAAAACCGATAGTTTTTCTTGTTCTCCTATCCGTTAGGAACTAAACGCTGAAAATTATGTCTCTACCATTTACTGAACAGGAGATATGGAGCGTTGTTTGAGGCAAAGTATTCCATTCTATTTCAATGAGGCAGAGTCTGACAAAGTCTCTGCACTTCTGTGGACTGGCCCGCTGCAGCTGTGTCAGTGAGTTTCCATGACGACGGAACTCTGAGGGCCAGAGGGACACGCTCCATTCGGATACAATAGCAACTTTCAACATCCACTGCAGTGGCTGTGATTAATGTAGGAGCCTGAAATTCGCACAGTCACTTCCTCTTGACATTTTAAAATTTTCAAGTGACTTTCAGCGATATGTCACTTTTCTGACCCATTTTGGATTTCACATGCTTTTCTATTGGGCCTTTGCTTCCAACAGGACCTGGCATGATGCCCAGACACAACCCAATTGGCCAATACAGCAACACCCACCTGTGGGAAATGGCGCTACTGACCATTTTGGTCAAATGTTGAGTTCTGGGCTTAGATGTGGTGAGGCTGAGTTGTTAAAGGAGGCCAATCTGACCCATGAACTTTGGTCACGTTTGGTGACATTAAGTATTGGCACCCCTTTTTGAGGCACTTCCCAGTACAGGATTTGGACCAAACTGACAGAGTACAATCACCCGGTGATACTGAACACAACCATGCTAGCGGCTAACGGTTAGCATGTTGCTAACCAGAAGTAGCTTTAGAAAGGTCCTACCAACTTCTGCTTAGCCGGGGTTGTTCTGCCATTACAGACAAATAGAGGGCTACAGCTGTGAGGGAGTCTCCATGACAACCCTTTTAGCCAGAGGCTTCTAGGAGGTCCATTGACTTAACATGGCACCTTTCGAAGGCTACTGCGGGTGCTGTGAAGACCGTAGGAAGCTGAAATTCGCAGTGTTACTTCCCGTTAGTATTTTTGATGGTACAACGAGGCAGGCGCCTTGCTAAATTTCTTCAGAATTTTTTTAATTGTTCTTGATCTTCAAATTCTTCAATTTTTTTAAGTTTTTCAAATTTTTCAAATTTGTTCAAATTCTCCAAAATTCTTCAAAATTTTTAAATTCTTCAAATTTGTCAAATTCTTCAAATTTTTCAAATTCCTTCAAATTTTTTGAAATTTTTCAAATTCTTCAAATTTCTTCAAACTTTTCAAACTCCTTAAATTCCATTTCTTTCAATTCTTCAAACTTTTTCAAATTCTTCAAATCCCTTCAAATTTTTAATTTTTTTCAAATTCTTCAAATCTGATTTCAATGTTTTCTGCATCTTCTGCTCAATCATTCTGCAGATTAGCATTCTCACTGCTGTTTCGCAGGAACAGCCTTTTCTAGTCAAGTGAGAATGCTATACAGCATTCTCACTTATTAAGTTCCTTCAGGTCTTGATTATTATTCCGTACGTTTTTCGGCATCTAACTACTCCTGCATACTTCAACCGATTTAAACAATTTTTGTATCAAAACGTTCAGCTCGTTTACGACATTACTGCTATGTCTTTTTGTAATTATAACTTTTATAATATTTAAAATATTTAACTTTTTGTGCGTTTTTTGCTCTCATTGAAAATGAATGGAAAATCCTTCAAATTCTTCAAATATTTCAGCTTTTTGTCATCTTACTGCTTCAGCCTACTTTCAGCTAGAAACGTCATTCAACTTTTAAAATGTAGTGATATCTTTTGGCTATTATGGTATGTTTCAGCTTTTTCATATCTTTCACCATTTTCGTATAGTATGTCTTTAAAATAATTTTGGCTTTTCAAGAAATTCAGCAAATAACATGCGTTGCTATGGTCGTCAAGGAGCCTCGTTTAGAGTGCGCACTCTAGAAATTCAACAAATTCTTCTTCTCCGAACAACTTCTTCTCACTCGCTCAATCTTCAACCTATCCACATAAATTATACATCAAAACGTAGGAATTTTTGTCTGGATTCGGAAAATGTAACCATCATTGGTGTGGGATTTATAGATTTTTCGCAAATCACCTCAGAGCGACACTAACCCGAAACCTTCCCCATTCATTTCCTATGGAGCGGTTTTCAAAAATGACACCTGGAAATCCAAAACATCACATGTATTTACATCGTCACTACTCCTAAACCGTTTCATGTACAGGCATGAGACTTTCACACATTCATGTCCAGACCCTTCTGGCGCTCACAAAAGAGAAATTTTGTCGATAAATGTTAAGGTTTTGCCGCAGGAACAATTTGTTCGGGAGTAGCGTTTTGGGAAAATGCTAAAACAGGATCAGACTTCAATCTCCCCAAATGAGGCACTTTTCTACATCGTCGCTACTCCTAAACCGTTTTATGTACAGGCATGAGACTTTCACACATGAATGTCCCGAACCTTCTGGCACTCATAAAAAAGGAATTTTGTGGATAACTGTTACGGTTTTTCCGCAGGAACAATTTGTTCGGGAGTAGCGAATGTGCAAAATCCTTAAAACGCTTTGGAGCTTCATTCTTCCACTTCATCCACTTTTTACATCGTCGCTGTGCCTACACCGATTTTTGTACAAACCTAAAAATGAACTCCATAGTCCTCAAAAGCCTGCTGATACTCAGAGTGAAAGAATTATTTTGATATCTCTTATACTTTTTCAGCTACAGCGATTTGTTCGGGACCGTTTGTAGAGGATTTCTCAAATTTCATAAAAATCCTCTTTATATCATAATTTTTTACGCCTAAATTAAAATATTTCTAGCAAAAACCGATAGTTTTTCTTGTTCTCCTATCCGTTACGAACTAAACGCTGAAAAAATTATGTCTTTACCATTTACAGAACAGGAGATATGGAGCGTTGTTTGAGGCAAAGTTCTCCATTCTATTTCAATGAGGCAGAGTCTGACAAAGTCTCTGCACTTCGGGAGACTGGCCGCTGCAGCTGTGTCAGTGAGTTTCCATGACGACGGAACTCTGAGGGCCAGAGGGACACGCTCCATTCGGATAGAATAGCAACTTTCAACATCCACTGCAGTGGCTGTGATTAATGTAGGAGCCTGAAATTCGCACAGTCACTTCCTCTTAACATTCTAAAATTTTCAAGTGACTTTCAGCCATGTGTCAGTTTTCTGTCCCATTTTGGATGTCACATGCTTTTCCTATTGGGCCTTTGCTTCCAACAGGACCTGGCATGATGCCCAGACACGACCCAATTGGCCAATACAGCACCCCCCACATGTGGGAAATGGCGCTACTGACCATTTTGGTCAAATGTTGAGTTCTTGGCCCAGATGTGGTGAGGCTGAGTTGCTAAAGGAGGCCAATCTGACCCATGAACTTTGGTCACGTTTGGTGACATTAAGTATTGGCACCCCTTTTTAAGGCACTTCCCAGTACAGGATTTGGACCAAACTGACAGAGTACAATCACCCGGTGATACTGAACACAACCATGCTAGCGGCTAACGGTTAGCATGTTGCTAACCAGAAGTAGCTTTAGAAAGGTCCTACCAACTTCTGCTTGGCCGGGGTTGTTCTGCCTTTACAGACAAATAGAGGGCTACAGCTGTGAGGGAGTCTCCATGACAACCCTTTTAGCCAGAGGCTTCTAGGAGGTCAATTGACTTAACATGGCACCTTTCGAAGAGCACTGTGGGTGCTGTGAAGACCGTAGGAAGCTGAAATTCGCAGTGTTAGTCCCCGTTAGTATTTTTGACGGTACCACGAGGCAGGCGCCTTGCTAAATTTCTTCTGAATTTTTTTAGTTGTTCTTAATCTTCAAATTCTTCAATTTTTTAAAATTTTTCAAATTCCTTCAAATTTGTTCAAATTCTCTAAATTTTTTCTAAATTTTTAAATTCTTCAAGTTTGTCAAATTCTTCAAATTTTTCAAATTCCTTCAAATTTTTTGAAAATTTTCAAATATTTCAAATTTCTTCAAATTCTTCAAATTTTTCAAATTCCTTCAAACTTTTTAAAATTCTCCAAATATCTTCAAATGTTTCACATTCTTTAAATTTTTCAAATTCTTCAAATTTCTTCAAATTTTTCAAACTTCAAATTCTTCTATTTCTTTCAATTCTTCAAACTTTTTCAAATTATTCAAATCCCTTCAAATTTTTACATTTTTTCAAATTCTTCAAATCTGATTTCAATGTTTTCTGCATATTCTGCTCAATCATTCTGCAGATTAGCATTCTCACTGCTGTTTCGCAGGAACAGCCTTTTCTAGTCAAGTGAGAATGCTATACAGCATTCTCACTTATTGTTTTCCTGTTTTTCTTTATTTTTATTATCAAGTGAGAATGCTATACAGCATTCTCACTTATTGTTTTCCTGTTTTTCTGTATTTTTATTATTATTATTATTCCGTACGTTTTTCGACTTCTAACTAGTTCCGCATTTTTCAACCGATTTCAACCATTCTGGTATCAAAACGTTCAGCTCCTTCAGGACATTACTGCTAAGACTTTTTGTAATTATAACTTTTATAATATTTAAAATATTTAACTTTTTGTGCGTTTTTTGCTCTCATTGAAATTGAATGGAGAATCCTTCAAATTCTTCAAATATTTCAGCTTTTTGACATCTTACTGCTTCAGCCTACTTTCAGCTAGAAACGTCATTCAACTTTTGAAATGTAGTGATATCTTTTGGCTATTATGGTATGTTTCAGCTTTTTCATATCTTTCACCATTTTCGTATAGTACGTCTTTAAAATAATTTTGGTTTTTCAAGAAATTCAGCAAATAACATGCGTTGCTATGGTCGTCAAGGAGGCTCTTTTAGAGTGCGCACTCTAGAAATTCAACAAATTCTTCTTCTCCGAACAACTTCTTCTCACTCGCTCAATTTTCAACCTATCCACATAAATTATACATCAAAACGTAGGAATTTTTGTCTGGATTCGGAAAATCTAACCATCATTGGTGTGGGATTTATAGATTTTTCGCAAATCACCTCAGAGCGACACTAACCCGAAACCTTCCCCATTCATTTCCTATGGAGCGGTTTTCAAAAATGACACCTGGAAATCCAAAACATCACATGTATTTACATCGTCACTACTCCTAAACCATTTCATGTACAGGCACGAGACTTTCACACATTCATGTCCCGACCCTTCTGGCACTCATAAAAAAGGAATTTTGTGGATAACTGTTACGGTTTTTCCGCAGGAACAATTTGTTCGGGAGTAGCGAATGTGCAAAATCCTTAAAACGCTTTGGAGCTTCATTCTTCCACATCATCCACTTTTTACATCGTCGCTGTGCCTACACCGATTTTTGTACAAACCTAAAAATGAACTCCATAGTCCTCAAAAGCCTGCTGATACTCAGAGTGAAAGAATTATTTTGATATCTCTTATACTTTTTCAGCTACAGCGATTTGTTCGGGACCGTTTGTAGAGGATTTCTCAAATTTCATAAAAATCCTCTTTATATCATAATTTTTTACGCCTAAATTAAAATATTTCTAGCAAAAACCGATAGTTTTTCTTGTTCTCCTATCCGTTACGAACTAAACGCTGAAAAAATTATGTCTCTACCATTTACAGAACAGGAGATATGGAGCGTTGTTTGAGGCAAAGTTCTCCATTCTATTTCAATGAGGCAGAGTCTGACAAAGTCTCTGCACTTCGGGAGACTGGCCGCTGCAGCTGTGTCAGTGAGTTTCCATGACGACGGAACTCTGAGGGCCAGAGGGACACGCTCCATTTGGATAGAATAGCAACTTTCAACATCCACTGCAGTGGCTGTGATTAATGTAGGAGCCTGAAATTCGCACAGTCACTTCCTCTTAACATTTTAAAAATTTCAAGTGACTTTCAGCCATGTGTCAGTTTTCTGTCCCATTTTGGATGTCACATGCTTTCCTATTGGGCCTTTGCTTCCAACAGGACCTGGCATGATGCCCAGACACGACCCAATTGGCCAATACAGCACCCCCCACATGTGGGAAATGGCGCTACTGACCATTTTGGTCAAATGTTGAGTTCTTGGCCCAGATGTGGTGAGGCTGAGTTGCTAAAGGAGGCCAATCTGACCCATGAACTTTGGTCACGTTTGGTGACATTAAGTATTGGCACCCCTTTTTAAGGCACTTCCCAGTACAGGATTTGGACCAAACTGACAGAGTACAATCACCCGGTGATCCTGAGCACAACCATGTTAGCGGCTAATGGTTAGCATGTTGCTAATCGGAAGTAGCTCTAGGAAGCTCGCACAAACTTCTGCTTTACAGAGTCTGTACCACCTTTATACAGAATGCTCCACAATAAGTTTGGGCCTCGTCACGTAAAGCATCTCCAAGTTAGGAGGTGTCAAACATCCAATGCTTTTCAATGGGGGCGAAACCCCTTATACTCCCTAGAAATGCAGGCCCACATATGGCTACAGTATATTAAAGTTTGAAATTCTACTTATGCTTTGTTAAACGATTCAGTGTTTAGAATGAGTTAGGAAATGTTTGGTGCCTTTCCCTCAGTTTTTTCTTCTTCTAATCATTCAGCTATTGTTCTTTCATGTTAAAATTCTTCAACTCTTTCAAATTCTTCAACTTTTTCAAATTCTTCAACTTTTTCAACTTCTTCAATGCTTTTCAGCTATTTTTTCTCTTCTTCAAAGATCTTCTGCATCTTTTGCTTAATCATTCAGCTATCTGCATTCACAGTGCATTTTCGCAGGAAATGCAAATTTTTCTAGTTACTGTGAATGCAGTAGGCATTCACAGTTCTTGAGATCCTGTTTCTCTTTATTACTGTGAATGCAGTAGGCATTCACAGTTCTTGAGATCCTGTTTCTCTTTATTACTGTGAATGCAGTAGGCATTCACAGTTCTTGAGATCCTGTTTCTCTTTATTACTGTGAATGCAGTAGGCATTCACAGTTATTGAGATCCTCTTCCGCCTTTTTACTGTTTAAAGTTTGATTCGCTTCTCCTCCTACAGTTTTTCTCCGATTTCAACCATTCAACTTTTAAACTATTCAGCTTCTTCTGGAATCGATGGCTATATCTTTTTGTACTTATATCTTTTCAACTTTTTAAAATATTCAGCTTTTTCTGCACATTTTCAGCTTTGTTTTTCTCCCATAGGAAATTAATGTAATTCACTAAAATTCCGCTCATTTCAGCTGCTTTTTGACAGCATACTGCTTCAGCCTACTTTCAGCTAGAAACGCCATTCAACTTTTAAAATGTAGTGATATCTTTCAGCTATTATGGTCTATTTCAGCTTTTTCATATCTTTTACCATTTTCATATAGTACCTCCTTAAAATAATTTTGGCTTTTCAAGAAATTCAGCAAATAACATGCGTTGCTATGGTCGTCAAGGAGGCAGTTATAGAGTGCGCACTCTAGAAATTCAACAAATTCTTCTTCTCCGAACAACTTCTTCTCACTCGCTCAATTTTCAACCTATCCACATGAATTATACATCAAAACGTAGGAATTTTTGTCTGGATTCAGGAAATGCAACTGTCATTGGTGTAGCATTTATAGATTTTTCGCAAATCACCTCAGAGCGACACAAACCTGAAACCTCCCCCATTCATTTCCTATGGAGCGGTTTTGAAAAATGACGTCTGAAAATCCAAAACATCACACGTTTTCGCATCGTCGCTACTCCTAAACCGTTTGATGTACAGGCATGAGACTTTCACATATGAATGTCCCAACCCTTCTGGCACTCACAAAAAAGAAATTTTGTGGATAACTGTTACGGTTTTTCCGCAGGAACAATTTGTTCGGGAGTAGCGAATTTGCAAAATCCTGAAGACGCTTTGGACCTCCATCACCCCAAATTATCCACTTTTTTACATCGTCGCTGTGCCTACACCGATTTTTGTACAAACATAAAACTGAGCAACATAGTCCTCAAAAGCCTGCTGATACTCACAGTGAAATAATTGTTTTGATATCTCTTATACTTTTTCAGCTAGAGCGATTTGTTCGGGACTGTTTTTAGAGGATTTTGCAAATTCCTTAAAAAACCCCTTTAGATCATAATTTTTTACGCCTTTATTAAACTTTTTCCAGCAAAAAACGATAGCTTTTCTTCTTCCCCTATCCGTTACGAACTAAACGCAGAAAAAATTACGTCTCTACCATTTAGGGATCAGGAGATATGAAGCGTTGTTGGGGGCAAAGTTCTCCATTATAATCCAATGGGACTTATTGTGAGCAAAGTGTCTGCACTTCGGTAGACTGGCCGCTGCAGGTGTGTGAGTGAGTTTCCATGACGACGGAACTCTGAGGGCCAGAGGGAGAAGCTCCATTAGGATACAATGGCAACTTTTGACGCCCCCTGCAGCGGCTGTGATTAATGTAGGAATCTGAAATTCGCACAGTCACTTCCTCTTAACATTTTAAAATTTTCAAGTGATTTTCAGCCATGTGTCACTTTTCTGTCCAATTTTGGATTTCACATGCTTTCCTATTGGGCCTTTGCTTCCAACAGGACCTGGCATGATGCCCAGACACGACCCAATTGGCCAATACAGCACCACCCACCTGTGGGAAATGGCGCTACTACGCATTTTGGTCAATGTTGAGTTCTGGGCCCAGATGTGGTGAGGCTGAGTTGCTAAAAGGAGGCCAATCTGACCCATGAACTTTGGTGACGTTTGGTGACATTAAGTATTGGCACCCCTTTTTGAGGCACTTCCCAGTACAGGATTTGGACCAAACTGACAGAGTACAATCACCCGGTGATACTGAGCACAACCATGTTAGCGGCTAACGGTTAGCATGTTGCTAATCGGAAGTAGCTCTGAGGAAGCTCGGACAAACTTCTGCTTTACAGAGTCTGTACCTCCTTTATACAGAATGCTCCACAATAAGTTTGGGCCTCGTCACGTAAAGCATCTCCAAGTTAGGAGGTGTCAAACATCCAATGCTTTTCAATGGGGGCGAAACCCCTTATACTCCCTAGAAATGCAGGTCCACATATGGCTACAGTATATTTAAGTTTGAAATTCTACTTCTGCTTTGTTAAACGATTCAGTGTTTGGAATGAGTTAGGAAATGTTTGGTGCCTTTCCCTCAGTTTTTTCTTCTTCTAATCATTCAGCTATTGTTCTTTCATGTTCAAATTCTTCAACTCTTTCAAATTCTTCAACTTTTTCAACTTCTTCAATGCTTTTCAGCTATTTTTTCTCTTCTTCAAAGATCTTCTGCATCTTTTGCTCAATCATTCAGCTATCTGCATTCACAGTGCATTTTCGCAGGAAATGCAAATTTTTCTAGTTCTTTATTACTGTGAATGCAGTAGGCATTCACAGTTATTGAGATCCTCTTCCGCCTTTTTACTGTTTAAACTTTGCTTCGCTTCTCCTCCTACAGTTTTTCTCCGATTTCAACCATTCAACTTTTAAACTATTCAGCTTCTTCTGGAATGGATGGCTATGTCTTTTTGTACTTTTAACTCTTCAACTTTTTAAAATATTCAGCTTTTTCTGCACATTTTCAGCTTTTTTTTCTCCCATAGGAAATTAATGTAATTCACTAAAATTCCGCTCATTTCAGCTGCTTTTTGACAGCTTACTGCTTCAGCCTACTTTCAGCTAGAAACGCCATTCAACTTTTAAAATGTAGTGATATCTTTCAGCTATTATGGTCTATTTCAGCTTTTTCATATCTTTTACCATTTTCATATAGTACCTCCTTAAAATAATTTTGGCTTTTCAAGAAATTCAGCAAATAACATGCGTTGCTATGGTCGTCAAGGAGGCAGTTATAGAGTGCGCACTCTAGAAATTCAACAAATTCTTCTTCTCCGAACAACTTCTTCTCACTCGCTCAATTTTCAACCTATCCACATAAATTATACATCAAAACGTAGGAATTTTTGTCTGGAATCAGGAAATGTAACCCTCATTGGTGTAGCATTTATAGATTTTTCGCAAATCACCTCAGAGCGACACAAACCCGAAACCTCCCCCATTCATTTCCTATGGAGCGGTTTTGAAAAATGACGTCTGAAAATCCAAAACATCACACGTTTTCGCATCGTCGCTACTCCTAAACCGTTTGATGTACAGGCATGAGACTTTCACATATGAATGTCCCAACCCTTCTGGCACTCACAAAAAAGGAATTTTGTGGATAACTGTTACGGTTTTTCCGCAGGAACAATTTGTTCGGGAGTAGCGAATTTGCAAAATCCTGAAGACTCTTTGGACCTCCATCACCCCAAATGATCCACTTTTTTACATCGTCGCTGTGTCCTACACCGATTTTTGTACAAACATAAAAATGAGCAACATAGTCCTCAAAAGCCTGCTGATACTCACAGTGAAATAATTGTTTTGATATCTCTTATACTTTTTCAGCTAGAGCGATTTGTTCGGGACTGTTTTTAGAGGATTTTGCAAATTCCTTAAAAACCCCCTTTAGATCATAATTTTTTACGCCTTTATTAAACTTTTTCCAGCAAAAAACGATAGCTTTTCTTCTTCCCCTATCCGTTACGAACTAAACGCAGAAAAAATTACGTCTCTACCATTTAGGGATCAGGAGATATGAAGCGTTGTTCGGGGCAAAGTTCTCCATTATAATCCAATGGGACTTATTGTGAGCAAAGTCTCTGCACTGCAGGTGTGTGAGTGAGTTTCCATGACGACGGAACTCTGAGGGCCAGAGGGACAGGATCAATTGAGATAGAATGGCAACTTTCGATGCTCACCACAGTTGCTGTGATTAATGTAGGAATCTGAAATTCGCACAGTCACTTCCTCTTGACATTTTCAAATTTTCAAGTGACTTTCAGCTATGTGTCATTTTTCTGTCCAATTTTGGATTTCACATGCTTTCCTATTGGGCCTTTGCTTCCAACAGGACCTGGCATGATGCCCAGACACGACCCAATTGGCCAATACAGCACCACCCACCTGTGGGAAATGGCGCTACACGCCATTTTGGTCAAATGTTGAGTTCTGGGCCCAGATGTGGTGAGGCTTAGTTGCTAAAGGAGGCCAATCTGACCCATGAACTTTGGTGACCGTTTGGTGACATTAAGTATTGGCACCCCTATTTTGAGGCACTTCCCAGTACAGGGATTTGGACCAAACTGACAGAGTACAATCACCCGGTGATCCTGAGCACAACCATGTTAGCGGCTAACTGGTTAGCTATGTTGCTAATCGGAAGTAGCTCTAGGAAGCTCGGACAAACTTCTGCTTTACAGAGTCTGTACCTCCTTTATACAGAATGCTCCACAATAAGTTTGGGCCTCGTCACGTAAAGCATCTCCAAGTTAGGAGGTGTCAAACATCCAATGCTTTTCAATGGGGGCGAAACCCCTTATACTCCCTAGAAATGCAGGCCCACATATGGCTACAGTATATTCAAGTTTGAAATTCTACTTCTGCTTTGTTAAACGATTCAGTGTTTAGAATGAGTTAGGAAATGTTTGGTGCCTTTCCCTCAGTTTTTTCTTCTTCTAATCATTCAGCTATTGTTCTTTCATGTTCAAATTCTTCAACTCTTTCAAATTGTTCAACTATTTTAACTTCTTCAACTTTTTCAACTTCTTCAATGCTTTTCAGCTAATTTTTCTCTTCTTCAAAGATCTTCTGGATCTTTTGCTCAATCATTCAGCTATCTGCATTCACAGCGCATTTTCGCAGGAAATGCAAATTTTTCTAGTTCTTCTTCTTCTTCTTAGTGTTTATTCTTCCTAATGCGTTTTTACTGTTTAAAGTTTGATTCGCTTCTCCTCCTACAATTTTTCTCCGATTTCAACCATTCAACTTTTAAACTATTCAGCTTCTTCTGGAATGGATGGCTATGTCTTTTTGTACTTTTAACTCTTCAACTTTTTAAAATATTCAGCTTTTTCTGCAAATTTTCAGCTTTTTTTCTCCCATAGGAAATGAATGTAATTCACTAAAATTCCGCTCATTTCAGCTGCTTTTTGACAGCTTACAGCTTCAGCCTACTTTCAGCTAGAAACGCCATTCAACTTTTAAAATGTAGTGATATCTTTCAGCTATTATGGTCTATTTCAGCTTTTTCATATCTTTTACCATTTTCATATAGTACCTCCTTAAAATAATTTTGGCATTTTCAAGAAATTCAGCAAATAACATGCGTTGCTATGGTCGTCAAGGAGGCAGTTATAGAGTGCGCACTCTAGAAATTCAACAAATTCTTCATCTCCGAACAACTTCTTCTCACTCGCTCAATTTTCAACCTATCCACATAAATTATACATCAAAACGTAGGAATTTTTGTCTGGATTCAGGAAATGTAACCCTCATTGGTGTAGCATTTATAGATTTTTCGCAAATCACCTCAGAGCGACACAAACCCGAAACCTCCCCCATTCATTTCCTATGGAGCGGTTTTGAAAAATGACGTCTGAAAATCCAAAACATCACACGTTTTCGCATCGTCGCTACTCCTAAACCGTTTGATGTACAGGCATGAGACTTTCACATATGAATGTCCCAACCCTTCTGGCACTCACAAAAAAGAATTTTGTGGATAACTGTTACGGTTTTTCCGCAGGAACAATTTGTTCGGGAGTAGCGAATGTGCAAAATCCTGAAAATGCTTTAGAGCTGCATTGTTCCACATGATCCACTTTTTTACATCGTCGCTGTGCCTACTACCGATTTTTGTACAAACATAAAAATGAGCAACATAGTCCTCAAAAGCCTGCTGATACTCACAGTGAAATAATTGTTTTGATATCTCTTATACTTTTTCAGCTAGAGCGATTTGGTTCGGGACTGTTTTTAGAGGATTTTGCAAATTCCTTAAAAAACCCCTTTAGATCATAATTTTTTACGCCTTTATTAAACTTTTTCCAGCAAAAACCGATAGCTTTTCTTCTTCTCCTATCCGTTACGAACTAAACGCAGAAAAAATTACGTCTCTACCATTTAGGGATCAGGAGATATGAAGCGTTGTTCGGGGCAAAGTTCTCCATTATAATCCAATGGGACTTATTGTGAGCAAAGTGTCTGCACTTCGGGTAGACTGCCCGCTGCAGGTGTGTCAGTGAGTTTCCATGACGACGGAACTCTGAGGGCCAGAGGGAGAGGATCAATTGAGATAGAATGGCAACTTTCGACGCTCACCGCAGTTGCTGTGATTAATGTAGGAATCTGAAATTCGCACACACATTTCCTCTTGACATTTTAAAATTTTCAAGTGACTTTCAGCTATGTGTCATTTTTCTGTCCAATTTTGGATTTCACATGCTTTCCTATTGGGCCTTTGCTTCCAACAGGACCTGGCATGATGCCCAGACACGACCCAATTGGCCAATACAGCACCACCCACCTGTGGGAAATGGTGATACACACCATTTTGGTCAAATGTTGAGTTCTGGGCCCAGATGTGGTGAGGCTGAGTTGCTAAAGGAGGCCAATCTGACCCATGAACTTTGGTCATGTTTGGTGACATTAAGTATTGGCACCCCTATTTGAGGCACTTCCCAGTACAGGATTTGGACCAAACTGACAGAGTACAATCAACCGGTGATCCTGAGCACAACCATGTTAGCGGCTAATGGTTAGCATGTTGCTAATTGGAAGTAGCTCTAGGAAGCTCGGACAAACTTCTGCTTTACAGAGTCTGTACCTCCTTTATACAGAATGCTCCACAATAAGTTTGGGCCTCGTCACGTAAAGCATCTCCAAGTTAGGACGTGTCAAACATCCAATGCTTTTCAATGGGGGCGAAACCCCTTATACTCCCTAGAAATGCAGGCCCACATATGGCAACAGTATATTCAAGTTTGAAATTCTACTTCTGCTTTGTTAAACGATTCAATGTTTAGAATGAGTTAGGAAATGTTTGGTGCCTTTCCCTCAGTTTTTTCTTCTTCTAATAATTCAGCTATTGTTCTTTCATGTTCAAATTCTTCAACTCTTTCAAATTCTTCAACTTTTTCAACTTCTTCAACTTTTTCAACTTCTTCAATGCTTTTCAGCTATTTTTTCTCTTCTTCAAAGATCTTCTGCATCTTTTGCTTAATCATTCAGCTATCTGCATTCACAGTGCATTTTCGCAGGAAATGCAAATTTTTCTAGTTCTTTATTCTTCTTCTTCTTCTTCTTAGTGTTTATTCTTCCTAATGCGTTTTTACTGTTTAAAGTTTGATTCGCTTCTCCTCCTACAATTTTTCTCCGATTTCAACCATTCAACTTTTAAACTATTCAGCTTCTTCTGGAATGGATGGCTATGTCTTTTTGTACTTTTAACTCTTCAACTTTTTAAAATATTCAGCTTTTTCTGCAAATTTTCAGCTTTTTTTCTCCCATAGGAAATTAATGTAATTCACTAAAATTCCGCTCATTTCAGCTGCTTTTTGACAGCTTACTGCTTCAGCCTACTTTCAGCTAGAAACGTCATTCAACTTTTAAAATGTAGTGATATCTTTCAGCTATTATGGTCTATTTCAGCTTTTTCATATCTTTTACCATTTTCATATAGTACCTCCTTAAAATAATTTTGGCTTTTCATGAAATTCAGCAAATAACATGCGTTGCTATGGTCGTCAAGGAGGCAGTTATAGAGTGCGCACTCTAGAAATTCAACAAATTCTTCTTCTCCGAACAACTTCTTCTCACTCGCTCAATTTTCAAACCTATCCACATAAATTATACATCAAAACGTAGGAATTTTTGTCTGGAATCAGGAAATGTAACCCTCATTGGTGTAGCATTTATAGATTTTTCGCAAATCACCTCAGAGCGACACAAACCCGAAACCTCCCCCATTCATTTCCTATGGAGCGGTTTTGAAAAATGACGTCTGAAAATCCAAAACATCACACGTTTTCGCATCGTCGCTACTCCTAAACCGTTTGATGTACAGGCATGAGACTTTCACATATGAATGTCCCAACCCTTCTGGCACTGACAAAAAAGGATTTTTTTGGATAACTGTTACGGTTTTTCCGCAGGAACAATTTGTTCGGGAGTAGCGAATTTGCAAAATCCTGAAGACGCTTTGGACCTCCATCACCCCAAATGATCCACTTTTTTACATCGTCGCTGTGCCTACACCGATTTTTGTACAAACATAAAAATGAGCAACATAGTCCTCAAAAGCCTGCTGATACTCACAGTGAAATAATTGTTTTGATATCTCTTATACTTTTTCAGCTAGAGCGATTTGTTCGGGACTGTTTTTAGAGGATTTTGCAAATTCCTTAAAAACCCCCTTTAGATCATAATTTTTTACGCCTTTATTAAACTTTTTCCAGCAAAAAACGATAGCTTTTCTTCTTCCCCTATCCGTTACGAACTAAACGCAGAAAAAATTACGTCTCTACCATTCAGGGATCAGGAGATATGAAGCGTTGTTCGGGGCAAAGTTCTCCATTATAATCCAATGGGACTTATTGTGAGCAAAGTCTCTGCACTTTGGCAGACTGGCCGCTGCAGGTGTGTCAGTGAGTTTCCATGACGACGGAACTCTGAGGGCCAGAGGGAGAGGATCAATTGAGATAGAATGGCAACTTTCCACGCTCACCGCAGTTGCTGTGATTAATGTAGGAATCTGAAATTCGCACAGTCACTTCCTCTTGACATTTTAAAATTTTCAAGTGACTTTCAGCTATGTGTCATTTTTCTGTCCAATTTTGGATTTCACATGCTTTCCTATTGGGCCTTTGCTTCCAACAGGACCTGGCATGATGCCCAGACACGACCCAATTGGCCAATACAGCACCACCCACCTGTGGGAAATGGCGCTACTGACCATTTTGGTCAAATATTGAGTTCTGGGCCCAGATGTGGTGAGGCTGAGTTGCTAAAGGAGGCCAATCTGACCCATGAACTTTGGTGACGTTTGGCGACATTAAGTATTGGCACCCCTATTTGAGGCACTTCCCAGTACAGGATTTGGACCAAACTGACAGAGTACAATCACCAGGTGATCCTGAGCACAACCATGTTAGCGGCTAATGGTTAGCATGTTGCTAATTGGAAGTAGCTCTAGGAAGCTCGGACAAACTTCTGCTTTACAGAGTCTGTACCTCCTTTATACAGAATGCTCCACAATAAGTTTGGGCCTCGTCACGTAAAGCATCTCCAAGTTAGGAGGTGTCAAACATCCAATGCTTTTCAATGGGGGCGAAACCCCTTATACTCCCTAGAAATGCAGGCCCACATATGGCTACAGTACATTCAAGTTTGAAATTCTACTTCTGCTTTGTTAAACGATTCAGTGTTTAGAATGAGTTAGGAAATGTTTGGTGCCTTTCCCTCAGTTTTTTCTTCTTCTAATCATTCAGCTATTGTTCTTTCATGTTCAAATTCTTCAACTCTTTCAAATTCTTCAACTTTTTCAACTTCTTCAACTTTTTCAACTTCTTCAATGCTTTTCAGCTATTTTTTCTCTTCTTCAAAGATCTTCTGCATCTTTTGCTTAATCATTCAGCTATCTGCATTCACAGTGCATTTTCGCAGGAAATGCAAATTTTCTAGTTTACTGTGAATGCAGTAGGCATTCACAGTTTCTTGAGATCCTGTTTCTCTTTATTCTTTATTCTTCTTCTTCTTCTTTCCTTTTAGTGTTCATTCTTCCTAAGAGTTTTACTGTTTAAAGTTTGATTCGCTTCTCACTCCTACAATTTTTCTCCGATTTCAACCATTCAACTTTTAACTATTCAGCTTCTTCTGGAATCGATGGCTATGTCTTTTTGTACTTTTAACTCTTCACACTTTTTTAAAATATTCAGCTTTTCTGCAAATTTTCAGCTTTTTTTCTCCCATAGGAAATGAATGTAATGCACTAAATTCCGCTCATTTCAGCTGCTTTTTGACAGCTTACTGCTTCAGCCTACCTTTCAGCTAGAACGCCATTCAACTTTTAAAATGTAGTGATATCTTTCAGCTATTATGGTCTATTTCAGCCTTTTTCATATCTTTTACCATTTCAATAGTTACCTCCTTAAAATAATTTTGGCTTTCAAGAAATTCAGCAAATAACATGCTTGCTATGGTCGTCAAGGAGGCAGTTATAGAGTGCGCACTCTAGAACTTCAACAAATTCTTCATCTCCGAACAACTTCTTCTCACTCGCTCAATTTTCAACCTATCCCCATGAATTATACATCAAAACGTAGGAATTTTTGTCTGGAATCAGGAAATGTAACCCTCATTGCGTAGCATTTATATTTTTTCGCAAATCACCTCAGAGCGACACAAACCCGAAACCTCCCCCATTCTTTCCTATGGAGCGGTTTTGAAAAATGACGTTTGAAAATCTAAAACATCACACGTTTTACATCGTCGCTACTCCTAAACGTTTGATGTACAGGCATGAGACTTTCACATATGAATGTCCCCAACCCTTCTGGCACTCAACAAAAAAGAATTTTGTGGATAACTGTTACGGTTTTTCTGCAGAAGAATTTGTTCGGGAGTAGCGAATGTGCAAAATCCTGAAAAGCTTTAGAGCTGCATTGTTCCACATGATCCACTTTTTTACATCGTCGCTGTGCCTACACCGATTTTTGTACAAACATAAAAATGAGCAACATAGTCCTCAAAAGCCTGCTGATACCCACAGTGAAATATTGTTTTGATATCTCTTATACTTTTTCAGCTAGAGCGATTTGTTCGGGACACTGTTTTTAGAGGATTTTGGGAATTCCTTAAACCACCTTTAGATCATAATTTTTTTACGCCTTTATTAAACTTTTTCCAGCAAAAACGATATCTTTTCTTCCTTCCCCCTATCCGTTACGACTAAACGCAGAAAAATTACGTCTCTACCATTTTAGGGATCAGGAGATATGAAGCGTTAGTTTCGGGGCAAAGTTCTCCATTATAACCAATGGGACTTATTGTGAGCAAAGTCTCTGCACTTGGGTAGACTGGCCGCTGCAGGTGTGCGTTGAGTTCCATGACGACGGAACTCTGATGGCCAGAGGGAGAGGATCAATTGAGATAGAATGGCAACTTTCCACGCTCACCGCAGTTTGCTGTGATTATGTGGAATCTGAAATTCGCACAGTCACTTCCTCTTG